>NW_024065862.1:600000-774986 GCF_014898295.1 Botrytis byssoidea | reverse complement strand
TTAAATTATTTTTGATTTCAATATAATATAATTTTGTATTTATATAAACTTTAATTTATTTATTATATTATTTAATAAAATCAATTCAATTTAAAATTATTTATTAAAAATATTTCGATATTCTTAAGTGATAATAGATTTTACTATAATAATTATTAATATAAGCTTATTCTAAAGCTTTTGAATAATTATTTTAAATAATAATACTTTAAAGTTTTTATATTCAATAGTAATTTTTATAAAATAAAATATATTTATTATTTCATTAATTTATTTATAAATATTCTAATATAATTTATATATAATATTATATTTATCTCTTTTATTATAATATTCTTCTTATAAAACTAATATTTTATTAATATATTTTGAAAAATATATAATACAGATTTAATCAATTCTATAATTAATATTTTTGAAAATACAAAAAATATTAAAGTATTTTCTTATAAATCCTTTTTATAATAATTCTAATAAACAATAAGATTACTAATATATTTTGTATTATTATTTAAATTATATTTTTTTATAAGATCTATAATTTTAATAAATTTGAATAGATCCTTAATAAATTAGTTTTTCTTATAAATCGAAATTATCTAATGAAAATTTTTGTTATTTTTTAAGAATTCTCCAAAACTAATTGAGATAATCAAAATGATTTTATTATTAAATAATTTAATATTTTTTTAAATATCTTTTAATATATAAAAGTATTATAAATATAAAAACTATTTCAATTAATATTCTCAAGTAATTAAATAAATAATCTTTAAGAAATTTAATTTAGATATAATAAGTTTTATAAAATTGAATATAAAAATATATAAACGATTTTAAATAAACTAAAAAATATATATAAATATATATATATATATATACAACTTAAATATTAATTAGACTTATAACTATTACAAAAGGATAGCTATATTAATTAATTATTTTAATTATATAATAGATATATATAATAATAATAAACTAAATTATCTTATAATATAATTATAAGGATTATATCTATTTTATATATTCTAATTGAGTAATGAAATTGTTTAATTAAATATTAGGGTTTATATATAAAATGAATAAAAGACTATATAATGATTATAGGAATAAACACTTTGTAGGAGTACTATGCTCAATCATGTGTTGTTGCACAAGACGGTGAATTCCGTGATAATATATTATTGAAAAACATATACAATTAGGATGAGAAAAGCTTTATAATTAGATTGATATAATTTATAAAAAGAATAATAAGTACTAATACCTATAAAAGAGATAAAATAATGAAAATAATATAAGATGAATCTTAAGAGTTTATTAATCTCTTAATATATATTTCTACTAACAATATAGCTTTACTATCTATTCTATTATATAAAGAGGAATTAGGGGATTTATAAGATATATAAATTAATAATATAAAGAAGAGAAATAAAGCTTATTTTGGAATATTAAGTAATAAGTAATTATCTAATACTTTTGTTTTTATATAGCTTCCAAACGTTTTTTAATAATCCACTATTTAAAAGCTAGATAAAGGATATTTATTTATTAATTATAAATAATTATTTTTACTTATATTAATGTAGAATTTATATAAAAATATAATAAATTGAAAAATAATATATAAATTTTGCATACATTTATATATCAATTTTAACCTTTTCACCTTATAGCCTTTTTCCTTTTACTTTCAATAATTATAATCTATATGACTAATTTATATATCCAAATAAGGGATATTTTTAAACTCATAAAATATAATTTCTAAATTATATTAAAAAAAATTAAATTTCACAATTTATCCCAATATATTACTATACTCTCTTTCTTCAAAAAAACAAGTATTTATTTTATAGATAAAAATATTATTATTACTAATATTATATCTAAGCTCCCCCTACACCTTCTATATTAATATAACTATATAAAAATAAATTTAAAATATTATATACTATGAAAGCTTTTTATAAACTCAAATTAGAATTTCAATATCAAAATAATCTTGAAATCACTTTGAAGTTTTTTAAGGCTACTTTCACCAATATAACTTAAACTAATATTCAATTGTATAGAATAAAAAGATTAAAAGAAACTATAAAAAAAAAAAAAAAAAGGAATTGATTTAAAAAATTAAATCTAATAGGAGAAAAAATAAGTAAAGTATATTTATATTCTTCTAATATTATTTTAAAAGCTAAGATATATTAAGCTACCAAAAAACTTGTTATTAAACAAAATAAAAAAACTAAAAAACTAAAGAAAACTGAAAAGAAAAATGAAAAATAAAAGAAATATTTAAAGAGATAAAAGAAAACTAGATAGAGGAAGATTGATTATCAAATTCTATAGGAATTCAAAAAGTATAATAAAAAAGCTTGTAGAATATCAAATTTATCTATTAAATAAATTAAAAGCATCTCAAAACATTCTATTATATCAGATTTAGTATTTCAAAAAATTATAAAACTTTTAAATAATAAGGAAATTGATATTTCAAAGAATAAAAAGGGGGGGATAGAAATCAGAACTAAGAGTAGATGGGCAATTATAATATTAATAAAATTTAAAATTTAATTATTTTATAAATTTATATAATAATATTATATTATATCATTAATATCTCAAAGTTTCAATTGAATATCTTATAAATTATAATTATAATTAAATATTAAAGTTATAGTAATAGTGAATTTGAGATTGTGCAAGATGTGGGGTTGTGCAAGATACAGGGACATCGGTTAATAAATAAATTTTTTTTTTTATAAAAGTTAATATCTTATTTATCATTATTATTATTATAATTTTTGAGATTTTTAATTTTTTTATTTCAAAATATTATATAAGTTTATTTCAATTATCTCAATTTTGAATTTCAAATTATAATATGGCTTTTTCAATTTTTAATTCAATTTTCTATATAAATAATAAAAGCGTGCACATAGTAGGGTCGTGCACGTAGCAGGGATATCGGTTAACTAGGTTGCCATCCCCGAAATTCAAGTCATTCTATCACTGCGACTGTGACTAATTGTTCACGTCTCCAAACAATCATTCCGGAAATCATTGAAGTGGCAACTGATGCTACAACCAAAATCATCTGCATCTCAAATCCTTCCGCAAATATCCTCCTAGCTAAAAGCTGCAGCTCTGCTGAAAGATGTAATATTGCACTTGGTTTTTGCTGTATGTCGGTAATTTGATCAGGATTGAGATGTGAAGCTAGTTGCCTCTTCGTGTAGCTGTTGAACAGTGATGATGCGATTGCAAGTCCAATCGCCCCACCGAGCATACGAATTTGTATCATCGCACCCGTGGCGGTGGCTGTTAGATTGTTACTACATCATCACAAACTGTCATAACAGGGATAAATACCGAGATCTCTTCTTTCGACAGCATAAGGAATACCTAGAATTAGTATGCCAAATGTGACACCGAGTCCACAACCGGCAATCGCCTCATAGCCATATAGTGCGGTAACTGATGTGACAACGGTGCGTACCTGTAGGAGTAATACAGTTCCAACGAGCTGAAGAGAAGAACCTAATAGGAGGAGATACACTAGTGGTATTCTCTTCCTCCCTGCTAGAGATGTCGTTATCATAGAGGTAGCAGGAGCTACCAGAATATATGGAAGGATCCGTATTCCCGAATCTACAGCAGACATCTGATTAACATTTTGGAATCTTTGAGGCAGGCTAACAACGATTATATTGAACGGCAGCCCGCAAAGAAATGACGTTCTGTCAAATCCGTTAATAGTTTATCAATGTGGCAAGATCTTGAAGCTACTTACAGAAGCATGCCTATCCATACTCTGTTGTGAAGAAATCGCCAGGGAAATATCGGCTCGACTGACGATATCTCTGAGTAGCTCACATGCCGCTCCCAAATGGCGAACGAAACCCATGCAATACAAGAAAGAACAAGGAAAGTCACGACCAGTGGAGACGACCATGGAAGTATCCCGTCTCCAGCTTGTAATATACCTGTTATTAGGAATATAGTAGCGGCCAGGAGAAGTAAAACCCCAGGCATGTCTACCTTTTTCCAAGAATCTTTTGAGCACAGCGTTGACCAGGTAGAATCTTGGACACTCAATGAATCCTGATGAGGAAATCCAGCGGGGATGGAGAGAAATAGCATTGCGGCAGTGAGAATTCCAATTGGTACACTAGTGTGTCATAATCAGCCATGTGATCGTAAAGTGTGCAGGGTCGGTCTATACTTCAAGAGAAATATCCATCTCCAAGTGGTGGACTCACTTATAGCCCCGCCAATTAATGGGCCACACAGTGTTGCGAGAGCGATGAATGTTGTGAGAAGACTTCCTCCTGGACCATACCATTTTGATGGAACAGCTTCAAAAAATATCACCATTGCCATTGAATAGCAACCTGCTGCTCCTATTCCTTGAAAAGCGCGGCATATGATTCTGTCTAAAATTAGCATGACTGAGAGAAAGAATGGCAGAACTACGGAGAGCTACAAAGATGTCATTGATTTTGAAGTACCACAGCCGGCGGAAAAGAGTGTGAACGTCAAGACTGCTCCGATCATTGAGGTCTTCCTTTCGAAGATGTCACTGAGCTTTGCCCATATTACAATCAGTGCTGCTCGCTCTTTTGTCAGAGATTAATCATACTTGCTTTCCCGGTTATGAACATACATGAATACGTTGCTAGATATCCTGAAACTATCCACCCAACTTGAAAATAACCGCCTAGGTCATTGGTTATAGCCACTAAAGATGTACTTACGATGGTAACCTCCATGTTAACAATGAATAGTGTAAGACAGAGTCTATATGGGGTTTTCAGGCATCAGCACGGTGTACCATCAATCGGATAAAGATATACAGACGCTAGTAGCAGCACATAGATAGCTGAGGTCTTCAGGCTTGTCGTTCTAGTGTTGTCCAAAATCGTAATGGGTGGAGCTTCGGCATCCGGAACTCCCTTCGTAGTCCCAACAATAATTTTATCAGACAATGACTCTGAGGTTCCTCCAGGAGAAGCTTCTCCCGGCTCAACGGTATACATGGAAGGTGACATGTAATCAAGTAGAAACTCCCAAAAATTGATAGTACCGAATTCAAAAATTTCAGTGAGAGCTGTAGGTTTAGGCCGCTATAATCGTAGCGCAGAAAAGAAAGCTATCACTTCAGGTCCTAAAGATACCAAATTCTAAGCAATTATTCAAAAGGAAAACTCATAGTAAAGGGGAACGAAGGATGAAGAACCTCCGATGGCTTCCGCGTCGACTCACACCATGTCACCTCCCGCCTCAAGATAACATGAAGTTGCATCGTGGTGTTGCCACTGGAGTAATTGATGTTGCAATGTCCTGCACTACGCCTCCGAGCCGCGTTTTCTGATATTGTCGCTTTAAGTGACTTCAACATAAGATCAGAAATTGACAACTACCGAGGTGCAGATCGGGAACTTTGTGCAGGGCGAGTATGCAGGAGTCTGTGGATTCCTGGGTTCTGTGTTGGACTGCCTACTTCGTATGCAATACAGTGGGCCTCTCATGTGATGGAGAGAAAGTATGCCGAGGTTGACATCCCTACTTCGTACATCTTGTATTACCTACCCCAAGGAAACAGAAATTTGTTGTGAAGGGTCTAATAAACAAATGTCTAATAAACAAATATTGAGTTGGACCATACCCTGAGGGCATAAAATCGGAGTTTATTATACAACACTGGTGATATAAAGAGTAATTAGCTTCTTTTTCCTACTACAAGTACGCTCGTTAATTAATATCTTAATAATAAGCAAGAAGTGCATTAAATTGATAAGATGATATCGCGAAGATTTTAGTTACCAGCGAGGCTGATATGTCAAAGATTGAAAGGGAGGTAGAGCAATCATAGTTCTAATTCGATTCAAAATTTAGTTGTCTCACAATCTTATTCGATAATTGTACCTATCATGCAATGAATTTCTCAAAATTTCAACTTTTTATGGGATGAATCATAATATCTATTATCATGTATTAGAGTTGTAGTAGTGGTGACATTAGGGTTGTGTTATTCAAAATGCGGGCTGAGATGTAGGTAGGGATATCGGTTACTTCAATCCCGAGAAATTATCACTGATGCTGCAGAAATATCACCAACTGTTAGGACTTGCTGTAGAGCCATCACCAATTTTTAATATGCAGGATGTTCGAAAAGATAACACCGAACTATATCCCAGCTTATGATCGATGCAGCTTCAGGAAATTTATCTAAGATTGATCGGTTTTGTACAGTGCGCCGAGAAATACCTTGTCACACGCCTGGGGTCGTAAAATTGTGCGTCTCGTGTAAGCTCAATACTTCTATTGAATGTTCGAAAGGAATATTTTTAAAGCCAACTTACAACATAAGTTGCTCTGTCTAGTTAGCGTCTCATCATAGCGATATTATCTTTTTTCGATTTTATTTAATGGCAAGATTAGTGTCAGTCGCCTGACTTTTAATCCGGCAGACTACTGCACCAGAAAGTTGTCGGTTGTGGGTTCTGGATAGGCTCAATCTTTCTGAAAAGCTTCTATAATAATGAAACATGTTGTGTAACATGAGTGTCTATACTGTTTAAGTTGCGTAAATAATGCTAAAATATTAGTGTCAAACTATCAACTGAATACTGACACAAATATTTTAAGATCTTTAGAAAAGAATGAAGTATTTCGGCGTATAAGCGCGCCTCGCTAGCTGCCACTCTATTCCTAGACAAGCTACTTCTAGATGCATCTTGGTTGGTTATAATGAATTCCTAGAGCTTCGTCACCCATACTTGGATCTATGCTCGAACTTGTTTCGTAAGTCGGATTTCTGACCTAAGGAAATAGTGGAAGTGTAATTCTTATGTATCCAGATTCCATCAAGAATGATAGGATACGTTCTACATATTTGAACAGTTGACCAATCTTTAGATTTACAGATAGCTTGTACATCGACTTTTCGCTTATTACATGATCCCCCCTTCAACTCAAGAGCTTCACAATCCAAGTAATCAATCTATTGTTTTGAATTCTAATAGTCATTAAAAAAACCTCAAAACAATATGCCTCAATCTTTACACTCTGAGAGTAGCGAATACACTACAGGAAGAGACCAGATGGAAGCAATTGCAGTTGTAGGAATGTCAGTCAAATTTCCCGAGGAAGCTACGTCTTCTGAGGGGTTTTGGAACATGATCATGCAAAAACAATGTGCTTCCAAGCCATTCCCGGAAGACCGTATTAACATCAATGGAATCTATCATCCCGATGCAACAAGACATGATACTGTAAGTCCTAGATCCTTTGTTCTGAGCATGGAAAAATCTGATTAGCCAACCATAGATTGCTCTCCAAGGAGGACATTTCTTAAATGAAGATCCCACTGCTTTTGATGCCCCATTTTTCACCATTTCCCCAACAGAGGCTGCATCAATGGATCCCCAGCAAAGGCTCCTCTTAGAGGTCACTTATAGGGCTGCTGAGAATGGTATGACGTCTGGTCTGTCGCAACCTTATTGTACTGACCTCGTCTATAGCCGGTATATCCATGCAAAAGCTTGCAGGATCTGACACTTCTGTCTTCACCGGGTGTTTCACAGATGATTACAAAACTTTATATCAGAAAGATGTATACAATACCGCCAGCTATGCTGCAACCGGTATCACAACGACTTTAAACGCCAACAGAATCAGTTGGTTTTTTAACACTTTGGGCACCAGTGTCAATATAGACACTGCATGTTCTAGCAGTCTTGTTGCTCTAGATCTTGCTTGTCAAAGCTTGCGCTCCGGGGAATCTAAGCTCGTAAGTTTGGATTTCTCAATACACCAAAGAAACGTCACTGACCTGTACTCAGAGTATCGCTGGCGGTGCAAATCTAATCTTAGCAGCTGATCTGTTCTACATCCTATCTGACATGAACATGTTATCGACAGATAGTCGATGTTGGAGTTTTGACGAACGCGGAAATGGCTACGCTAGGGGCGAAGGCGTTGGAATTCTCATTCTTAAGAGAGTCATCGATGCCATTAAAGACGGCGATACCATACGCGCAGTGATTAGGTCTACAGGGTCCAATCATGATGGATTCACACCAGGTATCACGCAGCCCAATCAAAAATCACAGGAACTTCTAATCAGAGATTGCTACGCCAAAGCGGGTCTAAACCTAAATCGCACAGGATATTTTGAAGCTCATGGCACGGGTACACCGGTCGGCGATGTAAGTAAAATTCACTTTTTGAAATATTCTGCTTTCTAATCCCTTCTCCCCAGCCAATAGAGGCGAACGCTTTAGGAAATGTATTTCGCAATGGTCGAGACAAAAGCAACCCTCTACATGTGTAAGAATGCTTAATAGACGTGCATCAATAGCTCTATTTGCTAATTATCCGCCCAGTGGTGCTGTAAAATCCAATATAGGACACTTGGAAGGCGCAAGTGGTATTGCGGGCGTCGTGAAAACCATATTAGCTCTTGAAAAAGGCATTATTCCCCCAAACACGAATTTCCATACCGTTAATCCCAGGATTGATAGCGATTTTCTCAGGATCAAGGTGAGTCGAGATGCTCGAGTTGTGAATGAATGGATGTAACTGATGATTGCGAAGTTTCCCACATCTGCATGTCTCTGGCCAACCCCAGGCCTGCGACGAGCTTCAGTCAATTCGTTCGGTTTTGGAGGTTCCAACGCTCATGCAATAATAGACGATGCATTGCATTATTTGCGTGAACATAAATTGGCTGGCTTTCATTATACCACGGAAAGTCCGTCATTCCCAAAACACTTATCCAATGATGATGTCATTCGTCCCGATCCTATCACAAACGATAATGAAGTTTCTGAACTTAACGACACAGAATCAGTGCTAGAAAAGAGAAACGCGCTACCAAAACTCTTAGTCTTCTCTGCGGCAGATGAACATGGAGTAGACCGCATCATGAATGCTTACTCAAAGCATTTCTCCTCTCTATCTCTTCATGAGCAAGGCTTGGTAGCAGAGAAGGAATATTTGCAGAACTTGGCCCATACTCTCAACTCAAGGAGAAGCTTACTCGCATGGAAGTCATTTGCGATTTGTCGTTCATTGAAAGACATCATAAAGGCGCAGGATTCTATACCAGCACCTCTTAAATCTATTGGATCCCCAAAATTGGCTTTCATATTTACCGGTCAGGGAGCTCAGTGGGTTGGCATGGGTAAAGAACTGCTTGTATATCAGAGTTTAAGACGTAGTATCGAAGAGGCAAATATTTTTTTGCAGTCGCTGGGGTGCACGTGGAAATTGCTAGGTAAGTAACACATCTTGTTCTCTGTCCCGAGACTCTTATTAATCGTTCACAGATGTTCTTCTCGGATCATCTGACTCAATTGCCATTGACCACCCTTTGGCCAGCCAGACGCTTTGCACAGTGCTACAGATCGCACTTGTTGATCTTCTCAATAATTTTGACATTCGGCCAAGTGCTGTGATAGGACATTCCTCTGGTGAAATTGCCGCAGCGTAAGTCATTAGGATTTCCATGCCTCTGACAATTTCTGCAGCTAATGACAAAGTCAGATACTGTGCCGGTGCTTTGTCTCGTCAATCTGCCTGGAAAGTGGCATACATGCGAGGTTTTTGGACCTCTCAGCTTCTCAAACGCCCTGGAACTCGGGGGGC
Source organism: Botrytis byssoidea (assembly GCF_014898295.1). Lineage (NCBI taxonomy): Eukaryota > Fungi > Ascomycota > Leotiomycetes > Helotiales > Sclerotiniaceae > Botrytis > Botrytis byssoidea. Next base: position 765,326 of record NW_024065862.1, on the reverse strand, counting down.
TATGGCATCTGTTCGGCTATCACAGAGTCGTGTCAGTGAAATTCTAAGCAAAATGCCTAGAACCGCAAATCCTCTTGTCATCGCTTGCTATAATAGTCCGATCAATGTCACAGTTTCCGGAGAAGAGGTGCAAATAGACGCTCTCATTTCTGAACTGATGCGAAAGAAGATCTTCTGCCGCAAACTTAGGGTCAACGTAGCCTATCACTCACCTCAGATGAATGAACTTTCTGTGGAATACATCAAGTCTATAGATAATATAGTACCCGGGACCGCAAAGGTAGCAGGCCCAACCGTGATCTCTACTGTCACAGGGGAGAGAATCACCATCGAGGATTTGAGTAAGCCAGACTATTGGGCAAGAAATATGGTGTCTCCAGTTCAGTTCGTCCAAGCAGTGGAGCATATTTGCGCAAGAAATGTTCGAAAGAAACTCGACGGAAGTCATTTGAACAACCTACAGATAGATGCTTGTCTGGAAATTGGGCCACACTCCACGCTGTCTGGACCCGTAAGAGAAGTAGCAATTTCCCGGGATCGCGTACTTGTTTACCTCGGAACAGTACAAAGACATCGTTCTGCCCTTGAAACAGTCATGGAAAGCGCTGGTAGACTTTGGTGCCTTGGGTATAATGTGAATATCCAACGCATCAACGAAGATAGCGACGAGGATCCTCGTGGTAGTTACATGTCTCTCTGTGATCTACCTGAGTATCCATTCGATCATTTCAAGACTTATTTACACGAAAGCCGAATAAGCAAGGGGCATAGACTACGCTCGCAGCCAAAGCTAGATCTTTTAGGGAGAACGGTCGCTGATTGGAACCCGATGGAAGCCAAATGGTCTAATTTTATCAAGCTGTCCGAGCTTCCATGGGCAGATGATCACAAGGTATGCTAAAAAGCCAAATCAACATCAGAAACAACGCTGATACCATGCAGATTAATGGTCTTATATTATACCCAGGTGCCGGAATGCTAGTCATGGCCATTGAAGCTATGAAGCAGCTTGCAGAGGGAAATGATCAATCTATTGCCGGGTTTGAGCTACGAGATGTCAAGCTCATGTCAGCCTTGGTAATTCCGGTCACGTCCACTGGAGTTGAAGTAAGTTTTGTAGCTCGACAAAGCCAGGGTTCCAGCAACAAAGAGATCAATTGGGCAGATTTCAGACTATATGCCTACATAGACAACGAATGGGTAGAGGTCTGCAGTGGCCTAGCCCGTATAGATCCAGGCGTGGTGGCATCTGAACTTCACAGTGAGAGAGAACACGCACAGATTCGACTCTACGAAGTGGAGCAATTCAGAAACCTAGTTAGTCAGTGCAGGAACGATGTTGATACTGATTTTCTGTACAAGTTTTGCAAGTCCTGTGGATTCGATTATGGACCTTCGTTTCAGGTTTTGACGAACGCGAGATATACAGATGTTGTGTCGACAGCTGATATAAAGACATTCAAATGGGAGGGAGCTGGAGGCGTCAATCAACCACAGCCACATGTGATACATCCTTGTACCCTTGACGGGCTTCTGCAACTCGCAATGGTCACATATACCTCGGGAGGAACAGTCAAAGCAAACACGCTTGTACCGACACTGATAAGAAAAATGTGGGTCTCCAAGTCCGGGCTCGCTTGGCCGGCAACAGAGAAAATTCAGGGTACATCCCAAATAGCCACTGCCGATAATCGAGGGATTGAAGTCGATATTTCTGCCATGTGTGCAAGTGAAGTCTTATGCGCTAAGCTTGAAGGCGTTCGAATGACCTTCATCACAGGAACATCATCTTCTGAAGACCTGATGCCAGAAAAGCATAATCTCTGGAATCTAACATGGAAGCCGGACCCGGAGTTACTAGATGCTTCCGATCGCGGACGAGTCGAGGCACTCTGTAAGAAAGATCTGAATTATGACCTCAAAGATCTTGAGCAGTCAACGTTCCTAGAAGATCTGAGTTTCCTGTGCTATGCATTTCTATATAGACTCTTCAAGAAAGTAGAAAACGCAGGGCTCACTCAGACCAAGCTACCGCCTCATTTGAAGAGTTACCTCAAGTGGGCAGATTGGCAACTTCTCAGGCACCAGAATAAGATTTTGCAGCTGGAGCATTCCGGAATATCATGGTCAACGCTGGCTTTGGATGACGATCATTTTGAACGCATGTGTTCATCAGTTGAAAATCTCAATGCACAAGGCAAAATGACTGTCACCGTGGGTAGGAATCTTCTGGGTATATTTCGTTCCCAAGTAGATGTTATTGAGCTCCTCTTCCCATCAGGCATTTTGGAACAATTCTATCAAGAGCTCAGTAGCACAGATCTGTCATTTAAAGCCCTCGATCAGTATCTTGGTATGTATAAACACAAGTATCCACACTTACGATATCTGGAGATTGGTGCCGGCACTGGAGGGTCGACTGGAAATATTCTCCGTACCTTGATTGATCATGGAGACCCATCAACCGCACCGAAACTATACACCGATTACACAATCACTGATATCTCAGAGTCATTTTTCGAGAAAGCAAAGACCAAGTTTCTAGACTACCAGAACATTATATACAAAAGACTTAACATTGAGGTATCCCCGGCAGATCAAGGATTTGTTCACGAAGCATATGATGTTATTATCGCAGCCAACGTCGTACATGCGACTAGTAACCTAGATATCACTCTCAAGAATATAAATGAATTGCTCCGTCCCGGTGGCAAACTCATTTTGTATGAAATCACGAATCCAGACATACTTCGGAGCTCTTTCACGATGGGACTTCTTCCCGGATGGTGGTTAAGTGAAGAGGAGTATCGATCAAGAGGGCCATGCTTATCTGTCGACCGATGGCACACAGTGCTAAGTGAGAATGGGTTCACGGGCATTGATTTCGCGTTTCATGACCATGAGAATAAAGCTTTACATGAGCTTAGTATATTAGTCTCAACAAAAATAGACCCTGTCACTACTCTAACAAACACTCCATGCCCTCTAATCGTCGCTGATACAGACGTAGTGGCGCAGGAAAGATTTGCAGCGGAGCTAGAAGGCTGTTTTAGAACTGGCAATAGCGAACTGCCAGGAGCCCACATAGTAGATCTCATGGGTGCCACATCAAGTTTTGAAGGTAATTTCGGATCTGTGATTTTATTCACTGATGAGTTATATAAGCCAGTACTTTACGGCCTGAGCGAAGTCAAATTTCATCAAATTCAAGGGATTCTTTCAAGATTTCGTACAATCATATGGCTCACACGCAGTACCGGCGATGGCTCATCTTCTCCTCTGTACAGTCTGGTGGATGGTCTCGCACGAGTTCTCCGTGTTGAAAATCCGATGTCGAAGTTTGTCATAATTAGTGTGGCGCACAGAACACAGTACTCTGGCGCTCAGATACAGGCGATTTCCAAGATCATTCAGAGAAGTATCGATGCTGATGTAGAGAAATACGACTCTGCCTACGAAGAGAAGGATGGGTTTTTCCAAGTATGCAGACTAACAATAGCGGAGGCAGCCACCAATCAAATATACGACCTTTCGTTACCCAAAATATCCAAGCAACTATCGTGGCAAGAGAGTCCACCATTAAGATTGGCGATCGCCTCTCCTGGAATACTCGATACGCTTCAATTCATCGAGGATATCCACTATTCTGATACTATAGCTTTAGATGAAGTAGAGATTGAAGTTCGTGCTGTTGGACTCAACTTCAAAGACTGCTTGATGGCACTTGGCCAGGTTGGGGGAAAGACACTTGGGCTTGAATGCTCCGGTATTGTGACGCGGGTAGGGCAAGGTTGCAGCTTAATGCCCGGAGACAGAGTCTTTATGTCGACCACTGAAGGCTTCAAAACGTATGCGAGAAGCAAAATGCAATGCGTTTGTAAGATACCAGACGATATGCCTTTCACAGAGGCAGCTGCTTTACCAGTACAGTTCGTCACCGCATGGACATCCATTAAGCTCTTGGGGCGTCTCCAAAAGGGTGAGTCCGTTCTAATCCATGCGGGTGCTGGTGGAACTGGCCAAGCCGCAATACAATTAGCCCAGTACATTGGAGCCGAAATTTTCGTCACTGTTGGATCAAGTAAGAAGAAGCAACTCTTGATGAATGAGTATGCCATTGAAGAAAGCCATATACTATATAGCCGAGATACAAGCTTCGCAGGTCAAATCAAGAGGATGACCGATGGACGTGGAGTAGACGTCATTTTGAATTCGTTGGCCGGAGACAGTCTGTTTGCCTCTTGGGAATGCCTAGCTCCATACGGTCGTTTCGTAGAGATAGGCAAGAAAGAGATTTTGACAAATGCAGGCTTGCCTATGTTTAAGTTCCATGATAATGTCACGTTCTCCGCTTTTGATGGTTCTAGGTGGATGATTGATCGACCTCAAGAAGCACAGCGAGGTATGAGGGCGATATTGGAAATGCATTCCAAAGGGATCATTCACGCTGCTCGCCCTCTACACATTTACAGTATTTCCGATACCAAGAAGGCATTCAGATTATTGGCGGATGGGAAAAGTAGTGGAAAGGCGGTCTTGGAAGTCAAGCCAGATGCGGCAGTTCCGGTAAGGGTTTTCCACACGCCTCGTGACCAGTGTGTATTAACAGATTACCAGACAATTCTTTCTCAGAAACCGCGCTATTGCTTCGACCACGATAAGACCTACGTAGTAGCAGGCGGCATGGGAGGAATTGGCCGGAGCATTGCGACATGGTTGGCAAATAGAGGGGCTAGATGGTTGTTACTTCTATCTCGATCTGGAGCTCGGTCTCCAGACGCCCTGGAATTCGTGAAGAAGCTAGAATCTCGAGGAGTCTTTGTCGCTACCCCATCTTGCGACATTAGCAATAATGAGGAGCTTAAAAAGGTTTTAGCCGTTTCGACAAAACAAATGCCACCAATCAAAGGATGCATTCAAGCTTGCATGGTGCTACAGGTATGTAATACAGTTCGTTGTGTAGAATCCATCCTCTAACAGATAACAAGGATGAAATGTTCGAAAAAATGTCCTACTCTCAGTGGGAAGCAGCTCTAAAACCTAAGGTAGATGGTTCATGGAACTTACATACCCTATTACCTGAGGCTATGGATTTCTTTGTGTTGTTATCATCGGTCTCGGGCATATGTGGCCAGTCTGGCCAAGCGAATTACGCAGCTGCAAACACCTACCTCGACGCTCTTTCTCACTATCGTGTTGCTAAAGGCCAAAAAGCTATTTCGATCGATTTAGGAGTAATGATATCCGACGGATTTCTAGTCGAAAATCCGAAGATTCTTGAGCGCATGCTATCGCACGGCTCAATGCTTCCTATCACCAGACATAATCTCAATGCTATACTTGACTATTATTGCAATCCTTCGCTACCTATTCTGTCTGCGAGAGAATGTCAGACTGTTGTTGGAATAAACACTCCCCGGAACATCCGAATGATGGGTCGCGACGAGCCCAGCTGGCTTCAACAACCTATCTTCAGTGCATTAGGTCTCCTCCCAGAGACGTATGGAGCAGTGGATGCATTAAGTACCGATTCCCGTGATTTTAGAGCAGAGTTTTTAGCTGCCTCGTCTTTGGTGGATGCAGGTGCCGTCATATCCCAAGCTTTGGTCGTGAAACTAGCTCGCAGTCTCTCAAACATTCCAAGTGATATTGATTTGCGCATACCGATCCACAGTCTGGGCGTAGACTCACTTCTTGCTGTCGAACTTCGCACCTGGATTGCCAGTCAATTCCAGGCCGATATTGCGATTTTCGAAATATCAAGTGGGGCAAGCTTTGCAGGGCTTGGTATGTCTGTTGCAAGTAAAAGCAGTCGGAGGAAGTCGGAGTGGGTACAGAACAATTAGTAATTAGTCATATAGTTTAAATATTAGTTGGGAACTCATTCTAGCATATCTATCATATCAATTTAAAACAATCCCTTAGTTTTACCACACCAAAGAATACACCCTCAAGCAAAAAGAATGGCCCGACAACAAAAATCGTGAGCTGTATCGCATCATATGCAACAAACAGACCCGAATTACTCGTCTGATTAAAGATATCCCACGGGCCCAGACTCCAATACGCAGTTGGTACTGAACCGACCAGTGTGCCGACATCTTGGCCCAATTCTGCGATATCAACGAATCGAAAGGGAAACATCCAGCCGACGAACATGTGGATAAGTGTCGTACGTAATGGCATGAAGATCATCAGCCATGTAGGAAAGTCAAGCGCGAAGGTCTTCAATTTTCGCCAAAGTCCATGATAGAATGTTTCTGGCGATGGTGGCGGATTATATGCTTCGGCTCTCTCAAGGGTGCTTACGCGCCAATCTATCATGTTCTCTTGAAAGAAGGCAAGAATGCTGAGAATTATATGTAAGCTTTTGTAGAAAAGTACGCTCTGGATTGAGATTCATGTCAGCATGTTGCCCATTTGTCATATTGGGACAAGTGAACTAACTTTGAAAAACCAGGTAGTATCTCTAGATATCATCATTAGTAGTGGCAGTGGATATAGGAAGCGAGGTAACTAACGTTTTGGCAGAGGGACTGAAGCCAGAACTCATAATACGCCCTTTAGATGCTGCCCACAGAATCCAGATCCAGATGAAAACTATTAGGTAAATGATTAATTGGGCAGCAAAGTCTATACCTGGTGTTGAGTATACCCCCTGGTACCAACTGTATACTTTGCCCAACCGGCGATGGTAAAATTGGTCGTCTTTCTCGCCATATAAATGATAATGATCTCTGACATCTCGGTATCTATAGAGCGCTAGATGAAAAATCCGGAAATAGGCAGCTATTGAAATCAAAGCGAGTTTAATCACAAGAATGATACCGAAGATAAAGGTTGTCATGGGGCTATATACCAGACGACAAGTAGGCTTTGATGGCAAGCGCTCGGCTGAACAGTACGAGAACGGAACGCTTGGTCGTGTGTACAGTAGTCCGCGGAATGTGCGGTTTTCGAACGTGTAGTCTTTCTCTGGCCAATATTGATAGCAGAGCTCTATCTGAGCCAATGGGTTGTAATAATCTGTTGGATAGATAGCTGTGTCAGCTCCAAGCTGTCGAGACCGAAGCGCAGATACAGAACTCTCATTCACGGATATCTGTACCACTTCAGCTTGGTCAATACATGCGACTGGCATGGGACGAGGCCTATCATTTTCGATAAAGGCGATATCTGGTCTTGATGCACCTTTGAAAATCTCAAGGTAAGCGTCTGGGCAGAGAGCCAAGAGCGAAGAGGCAATCGACTTCCAACGATAACCAGGAAGAACACCGATCGCAAGTACAGAGTTATTGTTGTTCGGTAAATGGTAGTCTGATATCAGGATTAATGTGCGGTAATTCGAGTACATCACGTTATTGTACTCGGATGTGCAATCTGTTCGAGAAAGATTTACAAGTATTGTAGGGTCACTTTGTACACTGCGAAGCAAGTTTTCGAGTTGCTCAATGCCGCCATAGCCTTCAGGCCATTTGGTTTCACGATTAATACCTACCGAAGGTGGTTGACTTTCATATTCTTTCATGTGAGATTTGTGACATTGAAATGATTACCATTCAGAAAAGAGGTAGAAGCGACAACCTCGTAAAATTTGTACCCAGAATTCATAATGAAAATTATGCTATTAGATCTACAAGTCACTATTAGCTCAAGCGAATGGCGCTAATGGCCGTTGACCCACAGATAATGTATTGGCAACGAAGAGAAAATTAGCGACACAAACAGTGTCTTTCTTCCAAGGGTTGCACCAAGAAAGTTTCGTAAAGTGTGAAGTCCAAGATCTGTAAAATCAGCTTCATATTGCTCTGGAGTCGGTGCAAGAAGTCCAATTTTAGCGTGATCTGAAGCGGCGATCACAATGCTAGCAGCCAAATTGATGCCAAATACAATGCCCAAAGGCGCAGAACTGTGAGTTTCGGAGCAGGGCATCTCACGTAGCGTTCTTAGTCCATATTGTCTTTCAGATGCGAGGTTGAACGCAGATTGCGGCTTGAAAGAATAGATTAAGCAAAGCGCAGCAAGTAACGCCACTATCAGGCAGTAGATGACTATCAGCCACCACTTGTCAACTCCTGGTCTCACATGAGTTATGGTACTTGATCTATCATGATTCATGCTGGCAGTTTCCTCGGGGAGTTCTGACAACTCTTCTGCTCGGGCTTAGGCAATTAATGGGCGAGATGTAAGTGTGCTCGCTAGCCCCTCGTGGCTACTACTGTCAGAGGTCTGAGAAGAAAAAAAGGCAAAGGGCTGGGCTCTTACTCATATAGTAAAAGTTGCTGGCTTTCATCAGCAGCAACTGTATACTCACCACTTACCATGTCGTTCATTTCTATCTCAATCGATGAAGGTCGAAATGGTGAGCGAAATGCTGCAGCAATTGGTAGCGAATATCGCAAATCCTCTGATGTCGACATTATAGAGCACTTGATTTATGACAAAGCAAGCGTGTATTATGTTCTAAGATTTGACTCGTGTATATATTTCAGCTCGAGAAATTGACTTTTCGGAGCGTACAAACAGGAGAAGGTCGAGAGCTGAGTGAAGACTTTTCAATCGTTGAACATCTGAGCACACCATGCCAAATATCAAGGCTGTGCCGGGTCGCTTAGTCAGATAAATATAGGCAGCCACCTTTCTATGCGAGAAATTTTATCTGGTGAATTGTTATCTCAAAGTCATCGACATTTCGGGACAGGGGCCGCAAGTGGCATAGTCCGAACGTACGGGCAACGCTTCAGCGCGTGTGGGGATACTCCTGCCTTACTATATTCTCCACCCCTCGTGATTATCACCTTCCTCGGCGACTACTTCGTATATAAGAGGAGAAAGCTTGACTAAATTTTAATATAGCAAGAAACTAAGCTATGTCATTTCAAAGAGATCCTGTTGATCTCATGGTTTTGTGTAGCTTTTCCGCTTTGAGCAGCATGTGATGATTTGATTTTAAGGAAACTTTTATTTTAAGCACGTCATATATTATAATTATCGAGATAAAAGTGACAGCAGAGTACAAAACATAAAAACAACACAAGCTGGAGAGGGTACAAGGAGAATTGACATCAAATCTCTATCAGAATGAAACTCTAGGAGATCTGTCAGATGCCGTGTACACGTGACATACAAGCCACGTGACGAATCACTGTTCCAGGGAAACACGTTTCATCCACTCAGCTCTGGGTATTTTACTTCACTGCCAAGAGCGCTGACTTCTTGCTTTCATCGATCTTGAAACATTCCATAATCTTTAAAGCTTTCCTCCACTAGGAGAGAGTAGCAAGAATAGATCGAGAGCATAAGTCAATAGGGGTTGTGGACAACTGATCCCCCTATTTGAATGCCACAATCAACTTGATTCAATGCTCTGAACGGATATGTTTGGATGCACAAAAATGCAAAAAGAATGAGCATTCAGAGAAGTAGCGGAATTGAGATTAAAGGGGATGCGATACCATTGAAAGGAAAGACGAATGGAAGGCGCAAGAGAATGGTGAGGATTTCAATGGAAGTCTTTTGAGAGAAGTATCGTTTCTTTCACTGGAAACTTGGGATGGGCACCCGTCCGGGTTTACTCCGGATCTAAGTTTAGGCTGCGTTCTGAGTTTATAATAGTTTGAGCTTTTGAAATATAGGGTCTCAGCGTGGCTAAAGAAGCTTCGTATGATAAATAGTAAAATCATACCATGGAGAGGAGTATTAGTAAGCAGAGACTTAATTAGTCGAGCTGGTATCAACCGGGGCACTCTTTCAGGAGTATAGAAGCTTTATACTACCACAGAAGATTTCTAGAGACTCAACACGTCAAATTCAAGTGTTCTGTCTTGTTCAGAACTTCAGTGATACCAAGCGATTGAAAAAAATGAAGGATGGGGCCAACTTCTATAGTACCGACCATTCACTTAGCAAGCATTCGACCAAGAGAAAAGACACACACTCCTGTATAAATGGTGACATGGATCGACCTCGAAGCCGAATTCATTGATGGGTAGAGGAAGTGATCGATCTGCCAAGTAATGATCATCACATTTCAGTGCCGGGGATTGCGGCTTTAGCCTTCTTCATAGTCAAATATTGGAAACAAGTGAGAAGGGGAGTGGGCAGCGTACACTTGAAGTCAAGATAAACATATTCCATCCCCTAGTAGCATTCAGAAATCATATATTAAGGGTCTCCTTGTAGGTTCGGATCTCTCCCCAAGGATTAGGCGACGACATAAATGCATCTAGACAGGATTTCTACCATTCAAGCTGGTCAAGCCACTTTATCATTTACGTATCATGTATATACTATTAGCTGTCTACGCATTTGGGTCAATTGTTTTCTTCTTCGTCTTACGTGGTTGTCCAAAGGAGAAAATCGGTCAACTCTCTTTACTTTCTCTTTCTTTATGCGCCACATGTTTTGTAACCTATTAATCTTATTCTTAAGTTCTTATGAATGCCCTACATCTGCCTACCTTATATGACTATCATGTCTAAGCTGCATGAGTGTAGCATGCAAGATTGTGAAGAGAGAATCAAGGATGGGGCTTCCGTTCAACTCTAATCTTGATGAAGTTCATCATCTACCCGCGTGATACTGTCCCCTCTCAAAGTCAAATCCTTTTGTGTGACTTTTCTTTCCAATGAGGCATGTAGTTGGACATGAAATATCCTCGACTCGCCCTAGTACATATCTAGATATCAGCTCCCGGCTTCATGATTCCTATATCATCAGGTAGGCATACGATCGAGACTTGATATTGGGTACTATTACTTTTATGTGCAGACAATGAGATTGACTTTCTCAAATTGAATCTTTCAGAAACTCAATGATGAAATCAAGTATTGCAGAGGCATATCACATGAACTACTGCTATCAACTCGAGAACGTTCTTGGATCACATTTTAAAGAGTCTTGGCTGTAGCGTATGGCGCAGAAACGCGAACTTTATTTCCTTGTGAGAATACAAACCCAAATTAAGTTTTTCACAAGATAAATGGGACAATATCATTTGCTATCACTAATACGATGTCCAAATAGAGTATGTCAAAACAAGTTTCTGGGCTATCGGGTCCGAATACGATGAACGTTAGATGACGCGTATCTTTTAGTAAGAAAAACTTGACATCCCTCTCCAAATGCCTCTACGACACTACGTTCAATTTAGTTTGCCGAGCATGCATACATAGTACACGGCAGTTACAGTTTGAAAGGAATTCTTGGCTTGGCAGAAGAGGAGATCCATGTTCGGTGGTTAAGAAACCTCCGACACGGTCCCGAAACCCCAAATTCTGTAACAAGCGTAATTGATGTGATAAACAATACTTTAGATAAATGCAAATATTCTGTGATAATAGGTTAGCACCTTCTTTCCTATAGATTTTACCTGGTTAGCGTACCATGAGCGGCTTCTCTGCTGTAGTTGTGTGAGCTGAAGTATATAACTGGAGGCAACGACTATCATATCCGCCTGGAATCAGAATAGATTGGTCTATAGACAGTGAGCAATGGCAAGTCGCCCACGCTCATGGATGGATATTTTGTTTCAAAGCCATAAGTGGCACTGCTGCAACGTCTGTGGGGCGCCAAAGACTAAAAATCCCCCTTGTCATTCATCTATCGTGCGTAAGTGTTCACTTGGATGTAGCTACACGTTCATTTGAGCCTGCACGGCACCTCCAATGGAGCGGCAGATCTATGACATAAATAGAGATCAATAGGACGTTCAACAGCTGATTAGCCAGACATTTACAACTACATTCTGTACTAATTATCGCTCATCTTGAGACGACTCAATCGATCATGTCGTTCTTTACTTCCAAATTTGCTGTGACTTTGGTCACCTCGGCTTTTTTGACAATTACTCCTATCAATACACAGCTCTACAACAAGACAATACAAACCACTTTGGGTCCTGTTCAAGGATACAAATATTTCGCAGCCAATGTCAGTGAAGAATACTTCGGTGTTTCTTCCAGCAATGTCGTCGCTTTCCTAAGTATTCCTTATGCCGCTGATACTGGCTACCAAAACCGATGGAAGCCAGCTCAACCTAGAGAGCCATGGAACGATACTTTACAAGCTACCAGCTTCGGCCCTGCTTGTCCCACTAGCTCTGCAACGGGCTATGTGAGCGAGGATTGTCTAAGTCTGCATCTCTGGACAAACGCAAACTCTTCCAATGATAAGCTCCCAGTCTTGCTTTGGAACCAGGGCTCTGAGGAGGCTAGTGACAATTCCTGGTGGTATGGTGGCAAAATGGCCAGTAAGTTTTCGACGATCCATGCGAGCTAAGATCCAAATTCAAGCAAACTTTCTATATCTGGAGAATTTCTAAATGGTGGTAGAGGTCGAATTTCATTGCTTGTATTGAATGAATACTGACATACTCCACTCTAGTGAAAAATGTTGACATGGTCACATTCAATCGTCGCGACGATGTTCTAGGTTATCTCGCCACCCCTGAACTCAATGCAGAGGGTCTCGCTACCACCGGTTACAACACTTCCGGCAACTACGGCGTTCTTGATCAACTTGAGGTCTTGAAGTGGATCCAAAACAACATCGCCAACTTTGGTGGTGACTTAGACAGTGTTACAATTGCGGGTCAATCTTTCGGTTCATCACAAGTTTACCATGCAATCAACAGTCCGCTTTTTTCTGGTTACTTCCACCCGCGGTATCTCCCAGTCTGGTATTAGATATCCGTATGATACACTCCTTGCTGGTCTAGCTACTTCCTACATCACTATGGAGAGAGCGTTAGACTTTGGGGTGAACTATACAGCTTCTCAAAACGTTAGTACTCTTGTGGAGCTTCGTGAATTGCCTCTGTCAGGCGTCATTCAAGGATCCAATGATCGTGACTCTAGCATCTGGTATATTACTGCTTTGCTATGCAACGACCCCCTTATCTTCAAGCCTGTCCTCGATGGCTACGTTCTCCCCATGAAGTACTTGGATCAACTCATTGCTGGTCCGGCTAACGATGTCCCACTTATCACCGGAAACACCAAAGACGAGAGCGGTGCCTCTACATCCCTTACCCTATATAATCTTACCGAATACCAAGAATACAACGCTCTCCGATGGGGCAATCTCTCCGACACATACTTCGAACTTTACCCTGCAGATGGTAATGTTACTCTGGCAAACATGGCTTGGAACGCTGCTCAAAGAGATTTCTCGCTTGTCAGTAGCTGGGCTTATGCAAATAAATGGATTGAGTCTGCTGCAAGCTCAATTTACACCTACTACTGGGACCGCATGTACTCTTCATTCCTCCATGAGCTCAGAAATCAGCACTAACTATCTTTTGTAGATGCTCCACCGGGACAGGATCAGGGTGCTTTCCATCAAAGTGAAATCATGTATGCGTTGAATGCGCTATACGCCAATACTGACAAATATCCTTTCACTGATGAAGATTACTACATCGGCAAGTTGATGACTGGCTACTGGGTTAACTCTATCAGAACTGGTAACCCTAACACTGGTGGAGCGTACACTAATGGTACTTTACCCCATTGGTATCCTAACGATGGTACATCCAACTACGTCATGCAATTGGATGATGGGTGGGGCAACCATACTGTTTCTTTGACTGCCAATGTTGACCTAATTATGAGCTATTTTGGACAACAAACTCCTTACTAGAGAATATATCGGATTTGTTATGCCACAAACTTGAGATGAAGTGGTTCAGCCATGAAACAAAAACCGATTTACATTCATCATTCTAATTCAATTCGATAATTGGTTGCATCTCAATAGCTGAAAGTATTTTAATAATTGGCAAGATGATGAACATTCAAAGGAGTTTGATTGTTAAGCTGTAGTCTGACCTGACCTATTGAACACCCTAGAAGTCACACGAAAAGTTACAGGTATAGCTGTAACGAAAGGAACACAATGATAATTGTACTCTACTCAAAGTCTTTAATCCGAGCATTGGCCATGCTTAACAATGTAAAAGTGATCAACGGCCCTGAAGAAGGCCAAGAAATGTACTGTAAAGCCAATTGTTATACCTACATGAAATATCTGATGGGAATGACCCTAAATGTCAAAGTAGCCAGGCTTCCAAACCTCTGTGATTCGCAGCTGTCAAAGATATTAACAAATTACGAGTCTCCAATTAGGGAGAAAGCAAGCTTAATGCATAAATAGATGATAAAAGAAAAGCCGTACAATGAAATTCCGTACTCAGCGTTCGCCTGCGTCCAGCCGACTTGCGAAATCTCTATGATAATAGGATTAAATGCCGAAAACACCATAGCGGATACTACTAATCCACGGAGGGGTCGCATTTGGGAGAGTATTTCGAGAAAGGAGCTAGCAAGGCGGTGCAGAATTGTGCGATAAAGTCAGCCTGTACAAGCTGATCAGCTGAATAGCTCGACGATTTACCCTGACGTCCGCAAAGAGAGCCTTAGATAGAAGAGCAAAACGTGATTATGGAAGTGATACTTACCGCAATCCATGTAACATTCAATTGGCATGAAGCGCGTGGAAAAGTGTACCAGAGTCCTGGTGTAAAACTTCCTGCAATGACATCAAGGATTCCGAGGAAGTCGAGCTTCGAGCAAAGGAGACAAGTTGCATGCGAATGGTTTAAAAATAGATGGTAAACTGTTGAAAGAATGTAACAGACCGTCCTGCCTGGAAAGCAAAGACAAAAAGCAATGGCATCGTCAGAATTGGTAGCTAGATACCACTCGTTTGCATATCCATTCCACCATGACTCAAAAGTAACCATCCATAAGGTTGCGAAGAAATAAGTGTATATGTTGCCTGATTCGTTGTGGATATATCTCGTGCTCTCGAAGCATTCCCAGTAGGAATTTTGTCTCAGGTCCCTGACTGGTGAGAATATACTCATTATCCCTTGCCCACTCTGGGAGTTCCTCAAAGAGAAGCAGCACTCGCGTCTTGGTTTTCTGCAGCAGGGTCGAATCATCAGAGATATAAGCACTAGACCTAGTGCTCTCAATTGGCTGGGGTCCTCTTTATCTCATCCTGGATTCCATACTGAATGGAGAAATGCCTTCTGAGAAGGTAGTAACAGAAGGAGAAGGATGAATTGGGAAAAAAGATGTCTTCCTATCAAATAGCCCTAGTAGCCCCCGCCATCTTCCAATTCCTCCCAGTAATGAACCCGCAGCACTTCTGCCGCCTAGTTCAGGCTCCATAGTTTTATTCTCCCTCTTCTCCATCGTAACCCCAATTTTCCATACCCTATTACATGTGCGAGTGCCGTCAGCATGAGTATCATTCACGCAGTTAGAGTTACGAGATTGAATACATATGATCGATCATATGGGAACAAACCACAGAAACAAATTTGATATTTTGGAATTCTTGACAATGGGCTTGTTAAATTGAGGTATACCATTCAGCCTGAAAGATATTGAGAATTTGAAATTTGGTAGACCGAATTAGTAATGAGTCGAGTTTGAAGTCATATAGGAGGCTCGTACTTATGAGGAAAGAGGCGTAGATTGAAGGAAGCAGGAAGACAAAGATTCATTGGCAACTCGTAAGCAAATCATCGTGATCGTGAATGGCTCCAAGACCATCCTTTCCCTCGTCACCACTCGATCAGCATCATAAAAATCAGCAATTTTTTCAGTCCCTTATTCCATATTGTCCAAGTAGTAAACATCACTTTCCCCGTCACCTTCTACACTCATCTCTTCCCAAGTATCCCTCACATCAACTAGTAAGCTCTTTTTTCTCTCTCACATGCCAAATTAATGACCGAAACCACTCAAAATACAGGTAGAGACGACACTAACTGTCCTACGACGAAGAACCTAGTAGCCTTGTACAATCTCTTGGTTCACCTCCACCTTTGTAAGCCCTCTGCTTTTTCACTCCCAGATTCATCACTCATAAATGAATGGCTACCACGGAAAACACTTGTTTCGGGGAATAGAATTGTTCAACCTCGAACTGAAAGACCCTTTAGGTTCTAAGAAAAAGAGCCTCGGCTTTCATTGCAAGCTGTGTGACAGCAGATCAGAAAACTCATATGAGAGAGATACCAAAAGCTCGAGGATCACCCAAATGTTCATCGCAAAAGCGTGATCGATACCAGTATCAAATGGAATGCCCCAATGGCATAAATACATTTCTAGCCCACCATACATCATGATCCACAAAAAGTTTCGCTCCATTCCACGCCCTCAATAATTTTCATAAATCTCATAAAGTCTTTCTCCTCCATACAAACATTCCTTCATCCTTTCCTGCGAAACTTGGCATTGCGATTCTGCAAGTGAGCTCCCAATCACTTATCTCCTTCTGAAACCACTCTTCCATACTACAGTCGCTAAATCCTGTGTATCGATTCGCGTTTTGTGTTCCGACTGCCACGATTGTATTTCCTTTGTAAGCGTTCAACACTCGTTTCGTAAATGTCCCAGCTGTAATCATGTATACCATCAATAAAACTTTGCTCTTTCCTCCAGCATTCTTCCTCAGATATTCCACCCCATCTGCCTTTTCAGTATCAGATATCCACATATTCCTATATTCACTCGCCATGTTATCAACAGCGTTCACCTTTACCTTCATTCTGCGTAGCATATATGTCCAATATCCACTTCCACTTGCCATATCAATAACTCCATCGGCTTTTGACTCTTCCACAAGTCGAGATATTATGTATAGAGAATCGTAAGATGGTACGACACATCCAAAATGGTGGTAAAGAACAGGAAGAACAGGATGGGTCATTTTTGCGGCCGCAGGATCCGCATAATGTGCATCAGGAAGTGGTCCAAGGAAAGATACCATCCGACAAGTGTAAGCCCAGATCTCATAGTATGGATTTATGTGTGTTTTGGCTTTCGGTATCTTATATGAAGGAGCAATTCGGCGAGATTGAAGGTAATTCGCAACCCATTCTCGAGGTGAACCTTTCTTTGCGTTGGAAGAGAATGCCACTAGAGCTTTAGATGTATCGGTTTTGGAAGAGAATATCGAAGTATAGGCATCGATGTCTGCGAGTGGTACCTTAGCAGTCAGTCAACATCAATCTACAATTTGTGAATCAAAATGACCTACCTGAACCACCTTGCCATGATCTTGGTAATGATACTTTAATTTCCCCGTACTGGTAGTTTCTTGAATTTGTGATAATGTCATGGCGAATGATTCGGCGCGATATACATAATTGTCGTCATTGGATAGGCCGAATGTCTCGAATATTGTTTTGGAGAAATCATCTTCTTTGATTCCACTCCAATTATCGAAAATCTCATCAGAAGAGGGAGAGGTCATTGTGGTAGAAAGATTGAGTGAATGGCAATGATGAGCTTAAGTTCTGATTGAATCTGCGAATAATGTCGCAATGGATAGTGTAGAAAGCCCCATCATGACAAATTTCTCTCTGAAGTACGACATAACTATTAGTTCCTCCAATGTATGTGGCAATTCACTGGAAGATTTTTCACATTGCAACCTAATGGACAAGAAAGGTCAGCAGCAAATGGGCGACGATAAAGTAAATCTAGAATAAGAAAGGAGTGAGTTGGTTTCACAAATGAGAAATGTCGAAATGTCTAGATACCCTATCGTAGGTCGAGTAATGATAAACTTTTTCGACTTTCAGTGAGGTGAAAATAAGTTTAGCACCTACCAGTAGGTAGGTAGGTACTGGTATACCCCACATAGTTCTTGATGTACAGAGTACGGAGTACGGAATACCTACAGTCTGTCACACCAGCAATCACATCTTCATCTTCATTGTCAACTACTTCTCTCCTCCAACCAGATCTTGAAAACCGAGTAGATAGAAACTTGGAAAAGCATCTCAATTTTCAGTCATCGAGCAGTTTGAATGTTTCCCGGTGATCTCTACCATAGATATTTGGTTCATGATTGAGAAGAAGACTAGAGTAGCACTCTACCCCCGCGAATTTAGCCCCCAATTATCATGAGTGTCGGGTAAGTCCCGCAAGTTCTCTATTTGAATACTACTATTTAGCTAGGTAGGTACCTAACTTCTCAGAAACATTAATCCGGTCCAAATGATACTTGTGCATCTTTATCTCTACCTGGTAGTGAGGATGTCACGAGGATGTAAGACTCAAGCAGGAAAACCTCATGACTTTTGATTTGTAGTACCATGCATCATATCTCCCTAGTATGGAATCACGTTTGGTGGTGATAGACATTGGCGTCGCAGCCCGAGATGTTGCTAGAAGGAAGCACAACACTCACAGTATCTGTCGCTTTCTTGGCTTGTGTTACACCATCGAATGTGCATGAATTGACTTCTTTCTCATAATTGATCTCGATGGTTATTGTGGAGTGGAGCTTCCAGGTGGCGACACAATCAACTTCCCCATGCATTAAGAGCGAGGTGTTCATGTCCGTCCGTACAAAGGAGGGTGGAAGGAGGTTGATTATTTATCTGCCGTCTGGATGAATTTCAGGCTATGTCCTCCCATATCGAAGCTTGAAGCATCGACGACACATATTGTCGTTTCACACATCGCGTTGGATAGCCCACTCTCGAGCCACTCTACTCGGGGGACTCTCCTTCTGCACCAGAGTCTGTTCTTCCGCCATGATCGAGACAGATCTACACAGCCTGATATTGTTTCTCGAATTGCTTCCCAATCCTATCATATATATCATATAAATCATCTAGATTCCATTTTTCCAAAATCCACCATCAATTCTACTGGAAGAGACAAAAACAAGCTTTTTACTAAGCTTCATCCTGCATGCTATGTGGCGTGATTTTTGTAACAAGTCACCCCACGTTAAGCCGCTAAGGACTCAGTTTTATGGTCTAACCTTTTTCTAAACATGATGAATCTCCACTGTCTTGTGATCACATACCATTGCATAGGTATACATTGAAAATTGAATGAAGGTAAAAGTTTTACATTCTTTCCTCTCTCTCTCTCTCTCTCTCGGAAACATTGATTGAACTGAATATACATCTTCCAATCAAACTTTTAACCAAAGAAATTTGTGAAAATGACGATTCCACTCCCCTCCCTCCGTTACTCTGTTCAATCTGTTCCAGCCAATCTACTCCAATTCAACAATCCATCAGCCTCTTCTCCACCGTCGCCTCCACCTTCCCGGGACTCAACTACCAATGCCCAAGAACCAAAAGAAACTGTACTCTGGATAGGGTGTTCTGATTCCCTGGTATCAGAAACTGATGCTCTCACAAATGTTAAGAGATCCGAGATCTTTGTCCACCGTAACTTAGGAAACCGTGTGAGCGTTGGTGATACAAGCAGTGGAAGTGCAATTGAATGGGCCGTAGATGTTCTAAAGGTATGTTAAAGCTTGCTATATAGTGGAACTTGAATACTAAAGTCATTGGAATCAGGTACAGCATATCATAATATGCGGCCACTATGACTGTCATCTGCTTGAGGAATCAGAAAGTGATAGTAACAATTGGTATCGGTAATTCTCCCCAATACTGCCAAGATAGATTCACGTGCCACTTCTCTTCCTGAACCTTCGTATCACTATACTCCTTTCACTTCTAGTCCTATGACAACACAAATCCCACTAACACATCCAGTGATATCATCCAACTTCATCAAGAGTCTGACGCGCTCGAGCCACCTGCTCAATCACCTCAATCACGGAATCGTCATTTCACGGAACTTTACGTACTGTCTGAAGTAGAATGGTTAAGACAGCAGCCTAGTGTTCAGCGAGCAATGAAGGAATGGGACTGTCAGATTCATGCGTTTGTCTATGACCGCGATCAAAATAGCTGCGTAAGATTGGTACCAGAGAGTCAGGTAAAATGAGTCACTCTGAATGGGAAATGCAAAGTTGTGTAGACAGTTGTAACTTCAGACGAGGGATAAAATTATAATTAATTACAAAACGTCATTCATACGCAGATGGCGCAGCAGAAAACACTAACAATAATCACTTGGGTATGTCCATCTTCTCCTAGCATAAAACTTCATTATCACACTCTTCCAAATCATGACACCCACCATTACGTGTTGTGATATCTCCATGTTTCCGATCATGCATCATACAGAGCTTGATAATGAGCTTAACGATCAATAATCGATTCTCTTCTCCCGAATTGGCGCCTGCAATACTGTATCTTGATTCCAGACAACCTTCCCCTTCTCATTGAATGTTGAAAGCTCGTCACTTATTGGGATTATGCCCCTCGTAGCCTCAACCTCATGTTGACTAATGCCCATTTCATCCCTAACAATCCATAAGGTTTGTGGGGGGCTTGTAATGGCAGGATCAAGGTAAGCCTGACTCTCAACAGCTTCTTCATATGATGGAAGCTCCTCGCGACTAGTCACAAACTTCTTGGCACGCGCGTGTGATTTGAATTTTCTTGGATCAAACAATTTTCCGAGGATCGCGGCCTTCTTGGACTTTTTGGCATCTTCTCCACGACTTTCGGATTGTGTGGGTGGGAGTGCAGACTTGGTATATTCGTGAGTGTTGTTTGATGGCGTTTCGAATAAAGCGACCTGATCATCACCATCAGTGGATCTTGGGAGGTACATAGTTAAAGGCTTTAAAGCATGGCGCATCACAGCATGGTAAACAGCTGTCAGGAAAATAAAAACACCCATAAGAACGATTGGACCTATGGTCGTATTAATGGCGAATAGACCGAGTAGACAGACTTCGGAAATGTACACTCCGACCATTAATTGTTGCAGAGCTTTAGCATACGAAGATCCTCGAGTATCGACGTCGTTGGAAAGAACGAAGAACATGTTATAACGGACTGCAAGGTATACGATTGCAAACCCAATAGTTGCAAATCCGAGAACAAGTGGTGCGATGCAAGAATAAGAGATTGCTAATTTATCGTTAGAAATGAACATTCTGTTTGTCAGGACTACATGAACATACCAATAACTCCTAAACAAGCAAACTTTGGATATAACGATCCCCAACCAAGACCAGCCAATGTGATATATCGATTATACATTTTTCTTGGTGACTTATCAAGGAATTTACCACCAACGGTTAACATGACCAGAGCGCCAACGTTGATCAAATTTCCAGCTGCGATTCCAAGACCTTGAACAATGATGTAAGATATAAAAAAGTTGGAAGCTTTTGGTAAACTTTGAGCAAGTAATGTGGTAGCTGAAGAAGGATCTTCAATGATTTCGGACACCACAGCTGCCGCTCCAGACGAGAATGTGGTGACCAAGAATACTTGTATGACTTGGAATGCAAAATACCAATTCTGGCATTTAAGTTCCACGGCCGGTGTCGTCACCTCACCGCTGAGTTTGGCCATCCACCTGCAGACGATGGGTACCAAAGCCATCAGGATTGATAATGCGACCGAGGGAAGTAAACCAGTGACGACACCAAGAATAACACTAGGGATGTCATTAATGAATGACAAGAAAGGAACCTTTTCAGTCAAATAATTTATATTGCTGATAGCACCGATAACAGCAACAGGGATCGACCAAAAGATAATCATTGCAGTCAAGAATGTCGCAGTAGCGATGACTCTCATCTTTCTCTGTGTTTTCTTGATTTTGAGGTTCTTCCAAATGACTTCCTGGGGTTTGACTGCAATAGCTCTTGGGTCCAACTTGGTGGGGTTTTTTGCGCTGAATCTTTGAAACGCATAATTGGCTTCGAATTGGGATCTGAATTCAACAAAGGCAGCAGGGAGTGATGTCCCGTTTTGGCCCACTACAATTTCTTGCTCCTTTTCGATTTCTGGAATAAGTTTTTGGAGTTCGTTTCGAGACCAATCAATAGTATCGACTTTCTTTCCGATCAATGGTATCTTCCCTAGACGATGCGATGGTCGATCTGTCTTCTTCATCCATTCGGAGACAAGCCCAGCTTCGGTATCCACGTTCTTTCGCGCTGGCTTTGGCTTTCCTTTCTTCTCCGCCTTAGCCCATTTCTTTTCCCATTTAAGGCGTCTATCATTTGCGGCTTTGATTAGTTTAATTTCGGCATTTTCCAGCTTCATTGCATCGGTATCTCGCTCCTCTACTTTCTCCGTAAGCTTCTCGCAATCTTTAGCCATCCAAATACGGGCAACAACAGAATCGCCTCCAAGAGCCTCCTTTAATGCTGATTCACTCAAATGCTCCTGTGGGATAAAGGTGAAAAGGACAGTCTTGGATGAAATTCTGGACGCATTGAATGGGGCTAGCATATAGTTGTGTCGAACATTGATAAAGAACATGGTTTCTTTGGTGATCATGAATATAACGAAACCTAAAATTGTCAGCAACTTCGAACAAACGTAGGGGAGACCTGAAGAAGAACGAAAGACTAGTACGAGGAGTACTGACTGAGAAATATCCATGCAACAAATGTATGGGCATAGTATCGATTCTTATTAATTACGTTACTGAAAGATAGTATATCAAGCTCCTTTTGGCCGCCACCACCAGTCGCGTTGACCGGAAATAGGATGGGGAAAGTTATACAACAACCAACAAAACATATCTTGGTCAACAATCCGAAGAATCGAAGGTAAAAGTAACCATCAAGTGATTGATGATCCAGAACATGTTCATCTGGTATACTTTTGAAGGGAGCAAGCCAGCCAAATTTGCTATCAGATAACCGCGATGTCCTTTCATCCTCGCGAAGTGTTGGTAAGAAAGTTCGAGGTTGGTAAACGCGTAAAAATTTTGCGCGAAGGACCAAGAAGGCAATGATATATACCGCAGCAAGAGCGGCAACAGGTATCAAAGTGGAAACAAGACTGGATGCAGAGCTTGATGTAGTAGTAGACGTTCCAGATCCTGCAGTTTGTGAAGAAGACTATGAGGTTGTTGAGTTAGCAATTGCATATTTGACCCATATGCATAATGTAGATTTGAATAGGAACATATTACTGACCATCTTGAAGGCAATTGCAAAAGCAAATGAAAACAAGAGTCTTTTGGCAATGCAGATATCGTTCTATGAATGAATAACTTCTCGAGAAGACTTTTAATCGTGATGTGATATTGAAGTGGATTGAAGTAAATGAATAACCAGACCAATTTTTTTCTCAATTCAATAATGACAATACTGAGCTTCGTCACCCCCGCACTCGCATTTGCACGATTTGATTGATTAACTTCGGACTTAGCGTTAATTAGACTGAAAGAAAGGATCAAATCGGTTTCTTTCGACAGAATTAGTTCTGCAGTTGGCTAGCTGATCGAGCACGGATGGCACAAGTGCAGTGTGATAATCGATAGTCAATTTCAGACTGAAAATAATTTCACTTGTTGTGCGTACATGTCCCCGACTCCGCATGTACTTTGCTCTCTGTCCATGTCAAAGTACCACGTAGAGAAGATAGAGAATAATTAACTTACATCAAACCAGTGTTAGCCACATCGCTACATCAAACATCGTACCCTAGGTAGCCTAGATAGATACTCCGTACTAGGTATTCAGCTGTAGATGATTTCATGTGACGTAGCCAAACTTCAAACACTTGATCAAAGTACTTGATTTGCGGCAGAATTGACTTTTGCGGCAGACGTACGATTGGCCAGGCAATGAAAAGTTCCAAGATAATTTGAGAATTGGCTATAAGAAAAAATGGTTTGGAAGAGAATGCTTTAATCTGAAAAGGTGGCAGGTACGACGGGCACTTTACTACGTAAGTGGACGCCAAACGGTAAATCATGTCTAGACAACACCAAGACCTGGCTTCCACATTCGGTAATTTTTCCAATACCTGACTAGCTTTACGAAGTACAGCTTTGAAATGCCAATAATTTCGATGTGCCGAGCCCTGTTTGCAAATCATACAAGGATAAACACATCTAACATAGCGCGATCCTTGCCTAATTTGAGATTTTGGGCGTCAGACATGCGATAATAGATCTTCAAGTACTATACCGTTCATATTCCTTGCCTTTTAGTGGTCAATTACACAAACGAATATACGGAACATCGTGGTTAATGTAACACAATGAGGTCAGGAATAATCAAGAATAATATGATATTGCTTGCCATAAAAGATTCTCTGGAAATGGACTACCCATGACTTGCATCCTCTAAATCATCAACGGTGAGCTCTGGGAAAGAGTTTCCTTGTGGCTGGTGAACCAAGTTCGAGCTACACAAATTGATAAATTACCGGTACCCTAGGATCAGATCAATGTGATTACCCTACCCTGAAGATCATACCACATGTAATAGATTAAGATGTGCCAATACCGATGATCCCCTTTACTATGTTAATATATGTTGCTGATGCCATCTACAGCCAATATCAAGGTGGAGGGCTCAGGTCCAATCCTTCTACTGTAAGTCTGAAAGCATCATTCCTTGGACTAATTAGCAGGCCCTGTAGTAGAACTCAAAGGTTTTGACATACCTTGAATAACTTCCACCAACGTCCAAATCCAATCTTCCTCTCAAGCAATCTTCAAAGTCAATGTCAACAGAGAGCAAACCATTATCATCTTCCCACATCGGACCCGCAAGAACCTCGCCCAAAGGAGAAATGACACATGAACCACCTCTACATACGAAATCAGACGTATCCTTTTTGAGAGTTTCTGTGATTTCTGGTATTCCTTCTATCCTCTGGGGAAGTGCAATCTCACATCCATCATCCGTCAGAATGGATTTTCTCCTTGATTTGGATTGAACATGCCTATAACCTTTCGCATGACCGTCGTCAATAGCACTGTCTTCTTTATTGTTTCCAGTAATCCAGCTTGGAAGATTCGATCTCTTCATACATTGATTCGCACTCAATACCACGCATCTACCCTCGCATGCAATTGTCCGCATCAATGGTAGCCAGGTATCTTTTGCATCTGCGGTGGGGGCTAAATATAAATTGACGTTTTGGCTATAAAGGGATTGTCGTAACAAAGGCATGTAATTTTCCCAGCATATCGCAGCCGCAAGCGTAAGTTTCACACCTCTGATCGTGGTTGTAACTGCTCTCAATGAGGAAGGTTGTCCTTGGCCCCATATGAGCCTTTCGCTGCCAGTCTATGTCATCATTAGTATCTATTGCACACGACCAATCTCTCTAAATAATAACAACAAAAGGGGAAATGTCATACCGGCATAACCTTTCTCCTGTTGCCAATCATTCCAAACTTCGGACAAACATACAGAACACCACAATATAAACTTCCACCGCATCTCTCTACTAGTCCTGTCACAACGAATACACCAGTATCTCTTGCGATTTTTTCCAGCTCCTCTCTTGTGCCATCTCCGCGTTTTCCATCAACTCTAGCCTCTAGTTCTTTGTTTACCCACTTCCTTCCTGCGCTTTCTGGTGTATCCCCTAAATCGACCGCATCTTTGTAATAATGTAGGAATTGCTCACGACCTTTTGAATCTCGAGCTCCGACTACTGCGCCAAATGTTGCTGTGCGAGGGTAACCTCCCAAATATGCTTCTGGAAATAGGATTAAATCAATTGATTTTGTCGCAGCTTGTTCTGTTATTCTAGAGAGGGCAGCAAGAGTGGCAGATGTTGTAGAGAGTGTATGAGATTGCGAAACTGCTAAACGTAATTTTTGTGCCATGATAGTTAAATTTCCTGAATTGTTAAAAAGTTGTAATTGATAAGTTGCTGGGTAGGTGTGGAGCTCTAAGGGCATCAAAGCTAAGATAACACTATGCGGGGGAGTTAGCTTGGGGGGGACCTAAGAAATGCGGGGTTGCTGGCTTGGCTTGCTTACATTATAACCCACCTGCTACCTGGTCGAGCTGGTGTACCTAGGCACTTAGGTATTCCTACCAGGTATATATGTCTCTCTTTGTTAAGACCAGAACAGAACAAGTTCCTACGTTCTCAGGTAACCTACTAGAAATTGAATAAATTAATATTGTGCCTTTTTAGTATAATTCAAATGATTCGTCTATCTATTTTCCTATCGTAATGTACTGGAAGCTTGCTCAGTCTCAGTAAGGTTCTATTGTTCAGAGCTAACAAAGTCCAATTACCATTTTCCTCATATGAGATTACTTGAGAGCTAAGTCTCATCGAGCTCTCTGCTTTGAAAACGGTCTTGTCATACACATTATCTTTGGTCCATCCTTCATTTGTATGCCGAGAATCATGCTCAAACTTTATAAGGTCGCTATCTAGAACCATGCAAGATCCGGCTCATATGTTCAAACAAGGGAAATCTTTTGCTGCGTTCTCCTCATCAAATCCCACGCATTTCCAACAAGTCAACAAATTGTCAGGATCGTATTTCTTCTTGATCTCGACCAATCTCTCATAATTTTTGAGGCCCCACCAAGCTTCTCTCCAATCGCTGGTCCATGGATGAGCTTCGTTAAGATACGCCCCTCCTGTCGGTGTGAATTCCTCTACCATTGCAGTCAGATCATTAACCAGATCAATCTGGGATGTTCGTTGCTCCAAAGTTTCGTTAAATGTCCATGCTCCACCATATGAAAGTTCCCAAATAGAATCCCGCCATGCCGGCGTAGAGGATGTTGATGCAGGATCCCACGGATAAAGCCATGGCGTAGTGTTGGGGATGTAAGGCGAGTACCCAAGAGAAATCAAACGTTCTAGAAACCCCATCAACTTCGATCTGCCCTCTGTACTGTTGAATAAAGATGCCGGTACAAGTCGAGGAGCGAGTGGGCGAAGACCACCAACAACAGCCTCATTGGGTGTCACATATTTCGTGTAAAACTCATACCAGGAAGAGAGTATTTCGATAACTACAGTGCCGCCATTCTCCATCGCAAATTTCATAGCTGGAGCCATTGATTCTACTGCTTCGGAAAGGCTGAGAAGTGGTGTCACACTTATCAAATTGGCAGCTTGATAATGTCCACCCCAGCCTTGGTTTGCCCATGGTAAAGAATTGTTAACTATGACAGATAGCCATTCCAGAACGTTAGATGATGTACGATTATACGAAATAGCCGCTACAGCCAGCTGTATCCTTGGCTCAACGCGATGGGTAGCTTCCATCACTATCCCAAAAGTTCCACCACCACCACCCCTCAAGGCCCAGAAAAGGTCCGAGTTTTTGCATTCGTTGGCAATTCTTAGAACACCATCGGTGGTAATGATCTTGTATTGAACGACTCGGTCAATTCCTAGTCCATAGACCGGTGAGAGAACGGAGTGGCCACCTGCTTGTACCCAGCCTCCGGCTACGCCAATTGTTGTTGCATAGCCTCCGATGAATGTGACGTTCTGGGTTTCTGCAAACTCATAAACATCATTTGTGTTTACTCCTGCCGCTGTTGTGATGACATTGACTGGAGTAGAATCACAACCTTTGGGTACAAAAGATGTTTCATGACTCATCCCTGATACTTTTCTCATCCAGAGAGCCAAAGATCCCTTGCGACTACTACGACTAAGATAATCGTGTCCACTATTCTTTATGGACAATCTTATTCCGGTCTTTCTAGAGAAGTCAAGAGCGGCCACAACGTCAGAACCCTCCTCGACCTGTACATAGTACTCTGAAACACTTCCTTGGTTACAGCTGACATTTGTGAACGCATTTGCATCGGCTGGAAGGATGTTATTGAGAACGCATTGGTCAGTAACATTAGTGAAACAAATTTCGTCTTGATTGTTCATGAATCCGTTGTAAAATTGAGTTCGATATTCCGACGATGTATAGTTATGCTGAATTTCCACGCATTGTAATTGATTAGGAGTAACTCGCTGGCCTTCATAGATTGAAAAACATGGATACGAAAAAGGGCGCGAACTATGTAATCGGCCTTTCAATGTTTGATTAAGAGATTTCCAGATGCCATGGCACGTTGTTCCTTGAATAAGGATGAAGAGGAGAAATTGCATGTGACCTATATATGCATACATTCTCGTTGAACAAAACTCTAAAGTTCTCCCACGATTCTAGACTGATTTTGGGGATCCTTCAATGGGCAATTTCGACATAATAAAAGATCGATTGAGTGTCAAAGATCTTTCCAGAAACATATCCACTTTGGCTCACTCTCTCCGCATTAATCTTGAGTTGTCATCATACAGCGTTACATTTGAATTCTTTCGTGAAGTGAGGAAGCATACCACGGATTTCGATATGATTGGAACGTGCCATTTGCCTATTTTGAATTTTAGAGCAGACATTATTAATGGTCCGGCCTGAAGTTGGTCATGCATGTGCGTATACAATGATTGGACACAAAATTGTATATCAGGGGATCAAGAAACTGTGCCAGGATCAAAGCAATATCGACTGCCTCGACGCGAGCTTTAATTCTGTATTCGGGGACCACATCGTAGATTCATTCGTCATGGTGCCTACTTCGCCCGAGACATGTAGTACTTGATTCGCTCAACACGTATTTGCGCTGGCAATACCTGAATCTTCTTCAATGGGAAAACATTACTTGCATCAATTCTAGAAGTAATTTCAGATACATGATAGATTAGCAAGATGTAATCGTTCGATGGCAGAACCTACCATCTCATCCCCATCATATCTTTTGGAAAGTTTTTTGAGGCTAGTAATCACTCAGAAAGCTGCACCCGTGTAGGAAAATACATTTAGGAAACAGAAACAGAAAATCATAATATACAGTAAATGAATCGCATTAGCATATGAACAAAAGTCAAGATAAGCCATCAGTGGGTGCCATGAAAGTCAAGCATTGTACGCTTCCAACTCTTTCTCTGTCCACTCCCACAGTTCATCCGCCAGCTTTTCATCTCCTGCGTACTTATTTCCATTGCCAGAAATTCCAACAGGTGTGTAGTACTCGCCTTTCAAAACTTCGCCTTTTGCACTACCCTTGTTTGCTACAGCAGCCCAGAGTTGATTCTTTGCTCCGTCAGCCATACTTGTAAAAGCCAAATCTCTTACTAATCCACCAACTTTTCCAAACACCCCATATTTCTCCAAAGCGGTCGCATACAAATTTGTGTTGACTACTCCCGGATGAACCGATACAGCTGTGATACCCTTCTCGCCATATCTCTTGTTCAACCCTTTAGCGAAAAGAATGTTTGACAGCTTGGATTGTCCATATCGAGAGGCTGTCGTATAACCATTCATATCTGTTTTGAGATCGTCGAATTTGATACCCCCAACAGGACCCAATGTATGACCCAAACTACTCAAGGAGATAACTCTCACATCTGCATCTTTCTGCCCTGCTGTTTCCAACAATGTGGGTAGAAGTAGTTTCGTCAAAAGAGCATGACCAACATGGTTTGTGCCAAATTGTATTTCATAGCCTTGTTCCGTAGTTGCCGCTGGTACCGCCATGATTCCCGCATTTAGGAACAATAAGTCGAGACGGGACTCTTTGATACTGAATTGTTTGGCACACTCCTGAACTGATGGGAGGGAGGTAAGGTCGCAATGGATAAATGTAATTGGGGCATTTGGTACTTTGGATTGTATCTCTTTGATTGCGGCGGTAGCTTTAGGTTCGGATCGCGCGGCGAGATATATGTGCGAAGGATTGTGCTTGGAAAGCTGGAGGATAGTTTCAAGGCCTAAACCAACATTTCCTATGATAATCAGTTAGCATTAAGTGAATGGAAGAGATAATTGATCCTTGTGTGAGATAGGGAGATAATTTACCGCCTGTAACAAGAATGACTTTTCCAGAGAGATCAGGAATATCTTTTTCGGGTTTGAAGGATACACCTCCTAAGCCAAAGAAACCATAGAACATGTCGAAAGTTTTATTTGGAATAATTGAGGGCAAAGGAGAAGATACAATACAATTATTAGATTATGGCATTGTCTAGCTTGCAAGCTTGACGTCCATCTGAGATACCAAGACAGCTCCAATAATAGTCTGAGCCATCTCGCCTTACCTAACCGAGGCACTTTCATAGTTCGTTCTCTTTGACATTGAAAGAGTATGGAAAGGAATATCGGGATTGAGCATCAAGATTTGCTAGTTATCACGTAGTAACTGAGGGGTGTGGAATGAAAAATACTTTCTAATGTCAGAAAATAGTTTATTTGTATAGAAGTTAACCAAGCTGTTCGTTAATTCCCGACACCAACAGTTTGTTTATGTAAGTTGTCTCAGTTACGCGGTTTTGTGACAAAGACCAAAAAGATAGATGGAGTTGATGTTGTCTCAACGACTTTCAATGATTCAAGTAATTATCATAACCATCTACCCAAGTGCCTACTAATCCATTGCTATTTTTGGGAAGAGAAATATGGCTTTTTTGCGGCCTTGTAATTACCGCAGTGTTCCAATTCTCTGAAAGCCCTTCGCCATGTGGTCTTTTAGTACTGGCATGAATATGAGATCGATATATTCACTTGCTCTTGTCTAAACTTCGGGACTTACTTTTGAACTATGGTTAGCAGTTAAGTATTAGCAGCATTGAACTATATCAGTATCGAAGGAGATGGTAATCGTCGCGATAATTCGCTTTATTAATCTTTGAAGTCTTCAATCAGGCTTACCTCTGAGGAATGTGTCCTGCTACGGTATAGCTGTTCAAACCTCACCCCCTTTTCCAACCTATTCAATTTTTGAATATTCCAGATTATATTAACATCCATCCACTTGAAGTAAATCGAGCCAAACTCACAATTTCTTGCGCGCAACTACCTTGCCACCGATGGAAGAAGAGGCTTCTACCTCACTGCGGCAGCTTCCACCACCGGCACGATTCAGTAATGTTAGAGCCAGTTTTCATATACAAAGGTTGAACAATCAGAGGATTCATGGGAACGATTTCAAGAGGAGCAACATTCACAGATCACCTTTTTTGGGATGCAGTGAGCGGCTAGGTATGTTCGATAGAAAACCTATAGTGGTTGGGAACTACGAATTTGAACACTGATTCAAATTGTAGCGATTGACAGCTCGAATATCCTGAGTTTAATCAAGCAGACGATAGAGGATTTGGTTGCGAAAGTAATCTGTCCGAGGCCTGTACCGGCAAACACAACGGGCATTGAAGGTAGCTAACAACTCCCCGCAGTACAGTCACCGTGCACTTCTATTAGCCGAAACTCCACAAAACGCGTTTTTTCACATATTATACTCCCACAATCACATTTTATTATTTTAATTATACTTTCAATTTATAATATATAATATATTAAAGATATATAAAATAATCCTTATAAATATCTTATTTTATATATATATAGCAAAATAGTTAATAAGATAAAGAAAAGCCTTAATTTTTATCAAATTATAAAAAACTTTGAATTTTTTTATAAAATTATATAATATATCTTTTTATAAGATTTAATATATATTGATAGTATATATTTATTATATATTAATTGATTTAAATTATATATTAAATAAAACAAATGAATATTATTATAATATATATAATTATTTCTAAAAACTATATATAAATAGATTATTTAAAAGATTAAATTTAATTATAATATTAAAATCATTAAAAGGATTTTGACTAAATATAATATAATTAATTAGAGATATAAGAAAAGATTAGAGCTTATATTAATACATATTACTAAATAATTTAAATAATATTTAGCTTATAGAGAATTAATAATTGAAAAATAAGGCTTAATTATATAATTAAATAAATACTTTATAAAATAAAATAATACTTTTGTATTAGTTTTTAGAAATAGAATTCAGAAATAATCGAAATATATAATATAAATAAGAATATAAAGATTATATATTAAAAAAGCTTTTGAAATATTAGAAGAAGTAATCTATATATAATAAATAGGGATTTTAAGAATACAAAATATAAATATAATATTAAATTTTATTTCAAGGTTTTTGAAATTAAAATAAATTCTATTTTCGAAAAGTTTGATTTAGAATATAAATTTATATAAAATAATACTTTTATTTATTATATTTATAAAATATAAGATTGATTTCAAAAAAAGGAAATTTCTTTATTAATAAATTAATCTTTTTATTTTTTTTGATTTCAATTCTATAGAATATATATAATAAACCCTAAAGATAAAAGTATATAAAATATTTCCTAATATTATTATTAATAAAAATAAATCAGAATATATTTATTAAAAATTAAAGAATTATTTATAAATAGTTTGGAATATATTAAATAAAGAATTATTTAATAATTTAGAAATTAATATATCTTTTAGAATTAAGGCTTATATTATAATAAATAATTAATATATTAAATATTAATAGATTGAAAGTCAATAATAGAATAATTTTTATATATATTAATAATATAAGAATATATCATTTATTTATTCAAATTTTATAATTTTATAATTCTTGATTTATTTAATATTTAATATTGAAAAAGGGTGGTGCAATATATAACACCATAAAATAAGCGGGGGGGCGGATATAAGTGGCCTAGTACTGTATATAAGTGGTAGAATACAATCCTCTTTGGTGTGTTTGAAAGCTCTTGAACCCAAATGCTACATGTTCTTTTCCTTTGACATGATCTTGAATCCCAACGATTCACTGTCTTTCGCTCATAAATTTTGTTTGAAGAATTGAAAAATGCAAATCTAGGAGTTGATAAGGTGGATGAAAAGCGAAGAGAACTGCGAATGATTCATAGAAGTGAAAATACTACCATTCCTCATGCATGCAACATGTCACCCCTCTCATCTCGTTCGTGTCATTTCAAGGTTCGAAAAAGACCTCACTGTATTGAGTTTCAACTCTCTTTGATTTGAATCCGTGAGTTGGTCGCACTGGGCAAGTCAGACAGGATATTCGAATACACCCCGATGCCTTCGCAATCATGGCCGAGTCCTCGTTCAGCCATTCGAGATGGAATCGTGCCGTTACCATTCACCCCTGGTTAACAAACGCTGAAATTCTTCTCATGCAAGGTAAAGTGCCAGAGTAGATCATAATGGCCATAAAAACTCCCACTATTGCAATCCTATGATTCATTCTCTCTCCTTTCATGCCTTTGTATCCTTTGATCCTTAGATTATACTCGGATGCTCGCTAAGTTGTCTCATTCGATATAAGTAGAGCATGAAGGAAGCCTCGTTAGACCATTGGTGATGTATTGAATGTAGTGTGAATAGGTGAGTACGAAGGAAGTGGCGGAAATGGTAGGTGCATCCCAAACGAGGAATCCGTAGCAGTTTCAACATCGTTCACCGCTAAATGTGTTATGAGAAAATGGCGAAATATTTCTGGGGAACTTCGCATCCAATATAGATTAAGCAGATCGCTATTAAGAATCATGGCCACAGTGGCATTCAGGTGGCAGTGGATTTCTTGTCTTGAGACAAATGGGAATCCGGACGTATTAGAGGGCCTGAGCCAATGATGTTCAGCAAAGCCATTTCCCTAGCTGTCAGCGATGTACTGATTATTTTGGTAGATTGTTCAAATCTGGAGCAGATACCGCGGTGTTTGGCGTCAATTAATTGAGCTCTATGCGCCTCAGATGAGAATCTGCTAGCTTTGTCAAGTCTGCGATTGTGGGAGGCTGTTGTTGAGTTGCCATTTACGCTGTACTTGCTTGTTGTGATACTGTTGCGTTCCCATCAACGTTGCCCAGCGGCAGACTTCTCGAAAATTTGGGCTAATTTCTGAGCCCGGCTTGGTCTTTAGGATTTCGATGATCGAGGATACAAATGCTTCATGCTTTGCGGGACTTCTAGAACCTTCAAGGTCATCATTTTTTCATTTCCCACAAACCCCATGAGCTCAGCATTTAAGCACCGAAATACCCGAATTGTTATCGTCGCCAAGTGGTACGCGGAGTACAGAGCCATCTATCTGACAACGGGAAAATGCCCTTTCGTTGTTTCATGTAATTTTGATACCTCTTCATGTCTTTTTTTTTTACTATTGATGTTCCATTTCTGTACTTTTTATGGGATTGATCTAAACTTTCTTCGCTTCACTGTTTCTCATAAAAACCAATTTAACCAACTTAACCAAATTGCTAGGTTCATGAATAATACATTGCTAGCATTGATCCAGTTACGCGTTTTGATGTACGCAATGAACGTAGACTGTCTTGCCAATCGGGGGTTTTATAGGGCTTTGATGGGGAATATCAAATTTGCTTTCCCGCACATCAAAAGTTGATCGCTCCATAAATCCCTCTGAGCCCCTTATTTGCTCAAACAGGGGCGGGTATCAATCATGGAACTACGCGTTCTGGGGAATTTGCTATGGAGGCTCAGGGAGGTTAATTACGTGTTTATTAATCGTTTCTGTGGATGATAGAAAAATATTCGAGTTTGATTCCCCAAAATTGATTTCAAAATCACGAAACTTTTCTTCCCGATGTCACCATCGTTCTTTTATGTTCGAGACTCATGATCGATCAACAAATATGTATTCTTTCGTGGGATTCAACATTAATATCAGTGTAACG
Organism: Botrytis byssoidea; assembly: GCF_014898295.1. Classification (NCBI taxonomy): domain Eukaryota; kingdom Fungi; phylum Ascomycota; class Leotiomycetes; order Helotiales; family Sclerotiniaceae; genus Botrytis; species Botrytis byssoidea. The sequence continues at coordinate 731,071 of NW_024065862.1, read as the reverse complement.
GCATTATTGTTTCTTCTAAGCAATACCTCTCATTATCAAGTTCGAGCAGATGCTGGTTTGATCACAAGTGAAGACTATGATACCTTTAATATTGGAGGATATGGCGATTGGCCAAAACAGCATTATCATTCATCCGATTTGACATCACCCCTCTTTCTCGTCAATAAATGGAACGAGAGTGCTATCAGCAATCATTCTCATATTTTCATGTCGCCTACATTGGATGGGGAAGAGAAATCACCGATGATATTTTCTAGCAAAGATCTAAGTCTAGTTTACGCGGATCATACATGGCATGGTGGTTCAGATACCAAATTACAATTCTACAACGGAAAGCCGTATTTGACCTTTTGGTCTGGTATCGACTTTCAAGGCCATGGATCTGGTGGAGGGGTAATGCTGAATAGCTCGTACGACAAAGTCTACAATATCAGTGTGAATTCACTAGCTGGGGGTGCGGATGGTCATGAGTTCCAATTGACGGAAGATGGAGGGGCGATGATGAATAACTACCATACTACTATTGCCGATTGTAGACCAGTAGGCGGCCCCAATGGTGGGAAGGTCTTGACAGGGTCATTTCAAGAGGTTGATATCGAGACGGGGTGGGTACGACATACCTGGAACGCACTTGATCACTTCGGCTTAAACGAATCCTTCACAACCTATGTCGACGAGGAGTGGGGATGGGATTGGTTTCACATGAACAGTCTACAGAAAACCACAGAAAGACATTACTTGATTTCAAGTCGACATTTAAGAATGATAGCATATATCAATGGAACCGATGGAAATAAAATATGGCAGGTTGGTGGATACAACAATGATTTTACGGATTTGAGTGGTGGAAACGCCACAAATTTCGCATTCCAGCATCATGCGCGATTCGTCAATGATGACCTGACAGAAATCACATTTTTTGATAACCACAACATGTACATGAACTCGCCGACGCCTAACTGCACAACGGATTGTTCTCGGGGTATGAAGATCAAGCTTAATTATCACAACATGACGGTCAAGCTTGTACATCAGTTTTATCATCCGAAAAGTGTACAGGCATGGGCTGAGGGTGGCATTCACGCCTTGGATAATGGGAATTTCTTGGTTGGATATGGAGTTGTTCCTAGTTTTGTTGAGTTCACAGAGACGGGTGAAGTCGCCATGGAAATTCAGACCAGGCCCTGGTATGTCGCCTCTGGTAGAGGTACGGACTTGTACCGCGTATATAAATTTGACTGGGTTGCCCAGCCCTCATGGAAGCCGGTCATGGTTGAAGTTGGGCAAATTTTATATATCAGCTGGAATGGAGCTACCCAGGTTGAATCCTGGGCTTTAGTAAGTACCTTGTTTTTGTATGACCTCCATCCTTTGGAACTAACAAATCTCTACAGTACGGAGGAAGTTCTCCGACCACTATGCATCATCTTCTCACCATGCCTAAGACCGGATTCGAAACCGGAGTGCGGCCGTCCAATTCTTCTGCTTTCTATCAAGCCATAGCTTTAGACAAGGATGGAAATGAATTAGATTCAACGGAAATCCTCGAGATGTATCGTCTCTCTTCTCCTACAATTCTTCGTATTCCGGAAGAGTATTTGACAGCAATGAGATTCTTTCCTTTCATTTGGGCTGCTGTAATGTTGATTTCAATGGCTCTGTCACATTCGACTTTATGGATTAAATTGCGAAAAAGAATGAGAGGTAGAGATAATGACGTAGGAGAGGGCATGGAGAAAGAAAGCAAATCCAAATTACTTCCGTAGGCTTTGCGGCGCGATGAGATAAGGAGTCATTGAATTTTCCTATATCTTCGGCGTTTGTAGAGCATAGGAGTCGTCTGAGGCGTTTGGGATGTTGGTTGCATTTTTTTTGAGGGGGGGGGAGGGCAGATCATTGACATTGATCGAAAAGCATGTCTACACGGATACCCAGTCAGGCTGATTTAATTTAAGGGGCACTGAAATTTAGTAACTTTGAACTGATAAATTTACCATGCTCTGCAAACGAGTGAGTGAGGGAGGATCTGTGACTGCGTTTAAGAATTGCTGTCAAATATATACGAGAAGCGTCGAAATAAGCGACAAATCAAATGTGACATGGAGTGAGATTATTGTAGTGAATCGTGAGGACAGAGCTGACTGCACTAGAATATATTTGTGATAGCTACGCATCCTCGCGTCGCAAAGTTGAGGGTCAGGAAATGCAGGAAACACGATCATTTGGGCCACATTGCTGAAGGAAATTAGGACAGTGAAGATTCTGCAGAAGGGTAAAGGCTAATGTATATTTCACGTTGCCTTACTTCTCACCTTCACAAGTCCTGGATATATTAATCGCATCTTTGATACAACCCAAATCGTACCCTTTTCATGCCACAGAGTGAAAGAAACATTCTGTTCCATTCCAAAATGAATTGCGAGAATGTCGAATGCGAAGAAATCGAATGGAATCAATCTTCCGAGGCCACCTAAATTCTTCTGATGATAAATTTTTGATATACCAACTAGGTTTCATCCTGCAATGATCACTGATTTTGAGTTGTCAAGATCGTCTACGCATGAGGTGAGTCCCCTTATATGAGATTGGATAGGCCGCAAGCATAACATAGTAGTTGATGGTCAATACGAGGCACAGAGTTCTGTTCTCGCCTAGCAAATCTCAATGTTCGTCTAGATGTCAGATATCCGGACAACAAATAAGAAGTAACCTGGCGCTATATAGACAGCTTTGCGGCCATGTGCATATACCATCATACCATGCGAGCAATCGCAGTGATGTGAGCAGACTGGCTGACACATTTTACAGCGGCAATCACCCTCGGCGAAGCGTTCCTTGTTTCGTTCAACCACAATAAGTGTCGGCAGGCGAGCTATTCAGGAGCCATCATCTTCGTTAAATGGGTCATCTGTGTAAGTGTTCGCAATTTGTCGTAGTTCCTGACCAACTCATAAATCTGGGGAAATGGAATTCCAAACTAGCGCCTCGAATATCCGGTGAGTGAGTTCTCTCGCGATCTCAAGTACGGAGTAGACGACTAGATTTGATTCCGTGTCTAATTCGAAAGCATCTGTAGGGCTGTGGAACTCTTAATGAGATTTTCTGATGAATACAACATGAACTGTGCGCATGTACGTAGACTTAAAGCCGCCCTATGCTGCAACCTTGATTACTCGACGATAGTGGATTACCGCATACAGGAAGAAAATGCAGTAGATAACGTACCCACATCGTCTCATGCAATCAATGAAGCACTCAGACCGTTCGATGGTCACCACATAAGAGAATGGAGTAGAAAATTTTCCGATGTTTCTCTAGCGAGACAAGACGTTTTTGATCATACAAATAAGGGGGGTTTAAAAGAAAAATGTAACCAATGATTATTGTAAGCCGACTGTCCTTATAGCGACCAGAAAATAACAGGTCTATTGACTTATCGTAGCCTCAGTGGCTGGAATGCGGAAGTATCAGTCTCGACCTAATGTGATTGTAAATTCTTCTATCACTTTCCCAATCTTCAGCATTAGCATCGACACCCCCATTCTTTATTCGCTCAGAACCATAAATACATTGGCGACGACCTAGCAACAACGTTTGTCTTCAAGCCAGCTGATATATAGGTGTGGGCCGACAGCAATTGTCGCTGCGGATCCCACCCGGTTAATGCTTCATTTCTGGGAAGAAAAAAAAACTTAGATACCAATATTTGAAACTCAAGGCGGTTACAATCTTGTGTGTTGGCCCATCCGTTGAATGAAATCTTTATGGAAGTTTGTTGCTCTTCCGCCACAGCCGTTCCATACAAAAACTTTGCCAGCTCAATCGAGTAACAACAAGGGCATAGTAAGTCTCAACTTTTAAAATTCTTAGAGTCTTAACTGCGAACTCTTTTGAGAACTGGGGTAAGCACAGACGATAGGCGATAAAATTTTCTAGATACATGAACTAGAGGAGCGAGAGGAGTCTACACTAAGTCGAACAGATAAGAATGATTCATAAAATCCATAAACTTATTTGTTACTCGAATCAAAAATCGACAAGTGGATGGACGGTCTTCAGGGTTCTAAATCGTGAATGTTTCAGAACTTCTTGGGGTTGAGGGAAAAAGATCAGTCGATCCTGACGTGCAACCTTCGTCTTTGTCGCCTTGACGCCTTGTTTATAAGAATTGAGAACTACTAGGCATCTAGGTATGCAACATTTAAAGCGCATGATAGGTTATGAGAAATGCTTGAGGAAATCAATAAACTACAAACGAATGAAAAGATGAGGCTGGAAGTGTGAGGGGACTATATCGATAGGCATAGGTAAGAGGAGCGGTGTACTAGTAATGTCAAGGGTACTGAGTCCTGACCGTGAGCGACGAGCGACGAGCGTTTAACCTTACTACCTACTACGTACAAGCTGTCCGAAGTCAAATGGGATGCTGAAATTAGATGATAAGCAATTGAGTATTTCGGAAGAACTTGGCCAAATTCTCGTTGAAAGTCTACCTAGGTATACACTCGACGTTTCTAGACATTTTCATCCGGAAAGATGGGATTTGAATGATATAACTTGTGACCATACCGTTTTTGTGGAGTACAGACTGGACGGTATGGAGTAACAGTACGGAGTCATACATACATCAGCAAAATTCTGAAAATGCAAGGCAATGCATCTACATGTACAGTGTTCATGTATATGTACGGGTAACCACCCACATAAACTGATATCCGAGATACCCTTTGCTTACCTCTCTTTGCCCTTCTTACCCTTCTTGCCCTTCGTGCCCCTCGCGCCCCTGTATGCCGTTGGTCTTGATCGAGATTTCTGGCTCACCAATAAGTCCAACTCGTTTCTCGCGCTCATTTCCTCTCAAACTCAAGTTGTTCATTGGATGTTGTGTCTTGCTTTGATGGGTTCAATGGATTTTAGTGGATTGGTTGGTTACTTTGACTGGTATTTGGCTAGCTACTTCCAAGTGGATAATGGATGGGGCCGCAGTACCAGGGAATTCTTCGAGTCCATATCCACAAATCCAATAACACGACTGCAAGCAGGGCAATCAAGGTACAAGTCGGAGGCGAATAGTATCATTTGTGTGTTGTTTTAGTTACTTTTAGGCATGAATGACAACGAATTATTCTTTATATCGTAAAAAGAGATGAGTTTCAACGGATTATCACGGGATATGCTAACCAAATTCAATCGGACACGTCTTACCTCGAACTCCACTCCCCAGCGCCACATGGTCTTTGCTTGCATGGCAGCATAAACAGCATAAACATGTACATGTAGATAGAGGAGACGAAGGGAGAGAAAAAGAGAAAAAAGAGAAAGAGCATTAATTATTTCATTTCATTAATACTTCGTATACGGCTCATCCATTGTTCTTATCGAAATTGACCTTTTATTGATATCCATTTCACCAACCCCTTCATTTTTCTTATACATTCTCTCAATATCTTCACCTCCTTCATCCTCATGGAAACCTTTCCAACATCATGACCATCACACCAAGCCAGAAAGTCGGTCGATAATCATACAATTCTAACATATATAAATCCACCAAACGTAAAAATCATCATCAACAATCAGTCAAGCAAGCAAGCAAGCAAACACCTCTCTCGCGATCAACATCCATCTACTCTTCGATTAATCCAAACCCAAAACACCTTCGGCGCTCAATATGTCGTTGAACGGTAGTCGATCGGTTCTTAACCGGTGGAAGAACAAACGTACCTCGTCCACCGCTTCCGCACCACCTGGAACGGCCGGTACGACTAGACCAACCACATCCGGCGGATTGAACTCTTGGACCGAATACACTCCAAGCTCGGAAGAACCATTCCAGAAAGCTGTCGAGGAAGCTGTTTTAAATGCACTCAATAGTGATGCCTTCAGAAATGTCATTGCCTCTCAAATTGATCCCGTGACCGCTGCTCTTTCTCGACAGCAAGAAAAGTTGAATGCTTTGAAAGCTACGACATTGAACCTTGAGTCATCATTCAGTACCTCAAACATTAAAGCTACTTTGGATCCAGCTTTAAAACCAATCAGTCAATTGATTGACGATGTTCCAGACACCGAGGACGACATTGAGTCTCTCGTTGAAGGCCAAAAGAAGATTTTAGAATACTTAAAGTCACTTGATGAGCGTCTGACTGGTATCGACACGAAATTTGATGAGTTTGGTGAGAAAATAACCAGCCTTGATGGAGAGATTGTAAACGCAGATTTAAGATCTGCCATCAGGTTCGGTGAATTATCCAACGAACTCCAGGACCGAAACAAGATGCTTGGGGAAAGACTGTGGTCTGTCGAAGGCGATTTGGGTAAGAAGATTGATGGCAGTCATCGGAAATTGATTGGGATGGTTGAGGATCTCGGGAAATCCAGTCGAAATGTCATCAATAAAGTTTCCTCTATGGAATTTGATTCATCGTCCTCGAACTCTAGTAAGCTCGATGAGATGTTGAATGAAAACTCCCAGATGGTTGATAGAATGGAAAGTCTGAAGAAAAGTGTCTCAAAATTGGAAGACTCCCAGAAGAATATCCAAAGTACAGAAAAAGGATTGGCTCGCAATATCCAAGAAGTCCGCGATATTGTCTCTTCCCTTAACACATCATCACTGGAACATCATTCGAAGAGGTTAGATGATATCGAAAGAAGCATTATCACTGTTCGAAAGGAATTGGAAGGTCAGGGCCAGCTGGCATCCATTGATTCGAAATTGCTGTCGACCAACACATCTCGTCTCAGCAACATCATCGAGCAAGTCACCAAGATCAACGAAGTGGTCGAATCCGTTAATGAGCATGTCTCCGCGAATGACCAATCTATACACACCTCTAACTCAGAGAAATTGGATACTCTCACCTCTACAACAATAACTGTGAAAGACACTCTCGATCGAGTTGAGCAACACGTGAAAACATTGAACACATCTCAATTCGATGCTCATAGGGACAAACTCACAATGATCGCATCAATGATGACTAGCTTCGCTGAATCAATGGCCGGAATCCAAGATGGTGTCTCGAAGACAACTTCAGCCTTACTCCCAAGCAACGAAGTTGCCAGATTTGATGACTTGGCCAATCGACTATCAGATATGCGGGCAGAATTGGATGCAAGACTTGAAACTCAAAGCAACTCTCTTGAGGATATTCACAGGCAAACTGTGTTGCCCATAGACACAAAGAAGCTGGACGACATTGCCACTTTGCTCAACAATCTTCAGTCCGCGTCTTACAATGATTCTCTCGCCACGCTCTTGGCATCTCACTCCACGAAACTCGATACTATTTCTCATGATCTATCTACTTTCCATTCCGGCACTGAAACAACCCTCAAGACGATCACAATCAGCTTAGAGACCATCGACCAGCACGTTGAAAATGGAACGGCTACTGGACGTGAAGGCATTCAAGGCTTGCATACCCAACTTGAAAGATTCGGTACATCTCTAGATAATCAAGATGTTGTCTTGAGGGACATCAAGCAGAGCGGCGCCAACCATGAGATCCTAGGCGCTATCGAGCATGTCAAATCTTCAATGGAACAGGACAAACGAAGCGATGAGATCCTTGGACAACTCTTGATCATGAAGGAATTTGTTGACTCCGTCAAAGCTGACAACAGAAAGAGCGAAATGATTCAAGACATTGCTGCGTTGAAGAACATTCTTGATACCATCAAGGACGGAAGCAAAGATGAGGAAATCATGGAGGCAATTAAGAACCTCGATACCTCTTCGACTACAGCAGGCTCGGGCTCTCAAGAGGGAGAGGTTTTGAAAGCTTTGGAAGCTATCATGAAGGTCGCTGATTCTAACGGTCAATCAATCGGAGCTGTTCATACCGACGTCTTGGAAATCAAGAATGCCAGCATCGAGAAAACGTTGGGTGAAATTCTTGCAATTAGAGAACTTCTTAACAACAACACAACATCTCTTGCTTCGGCTTACGATGGAATCCTTTCCGTCAACACAAAGATCAAAGATAGCGAAGAATCAGTCACTACTGCCATCCAAAACCTTCATTCAGCAATCGGAACCAACCTCAACGACAACAAATCCGCGCTTGTTGCTTCGATCAATGATGTAGCTACTGAACTTGAGAGTGAAATGAAGAATCTTGGCTCAAGATTGACATCCACTACGAGCGAATTGAAATCGGATATCAAAAACATTGACCTCGGTCCAACAAACACATCTATTGATGCGTTGAGCAGAGATGTTCAATCAACATACAAAACCTCCGTGGAAACCGCAGGAAATTTGGCCGCCCTCCCTGAAGCATTTACTAACATCAGATCAACCGAGAACGTTTCAATGAACATGTCAATAGATTCTATATCCAAATTTGTAGCTTCGATTGATGAGGCGATCAAGGAGACTGGGAGAGACGTTCAAGGTAATACTGAGATGTTGACAAACATCAAGTCAAGTGTTGCTACAAGTACCAATGACATTAGGTTCCTTCTAGATAAACAAGTTCCCCTGATTCGCCAGGATATCCAGGCCATCGATTTCAGTGAACTCGAGTCCGCTGCGGCCAAGAACCAAGCCTCCGTCGATTCTATCGAGAAGGCCGTTCCCCAGATAATTCAAATCGCTAATGACCATGCATCGGCCTTGTCTCAGCTGGACTACAAGATGAAGTATCTCCTCTCTGGAGATATTGCGAAGATTGGAAAAGCAATTGAGGCCGTGGACCAAGCCCTTTCAAAAGCCGCTCAGGAGACCATTAGTGCCGTAGAAGGCAACGCAGCGAGGCTTTCAAATATCCGTGAGACAGTTTTAAATACTTATACTACCGTGGATACATTGACCCATACTGACATTCCTGGTATCAGCTATTCCCTCTCGAGCCTCCAGACATTCCAAAGAGAGTCCAATGCTCAAACCCTGGAAAAACTGCAGAACTGTGACAACGCCACTGGATCCATCCGTGACTCCGTTGAACATATCTCTACAAAAATAAACGACAATGCCTCGCTGCTCTCAAACATCAAGAACGACTTGATTTCATCGGCTGAAATAAACTCTTCAACGATCCACACCTTATCCTCGAATATTCTAAACCTCGATTCAACAGTCGGCCAGACCACAACCGCCGTTCGCGTTAATGGCGCAGCACTAGCCCGAATAGACAATCGTGTACTCGAAACCGGTGCACAAGTAAAATCCGTTGTTCTTGAAGGAAACAAGCGACTTACCAAGGAACTGGACAAAGCAGTCTCACAACTCGACGAATTGGCTCATGATAGCGGTACACGAATCCGTGGAATTTCCGATTATACTTTTCCAAAGATTGAAACTGAGCTGAGGGGTATTCACACTACTCTCGAACGATTAACACACAATAACATTGATGGATTAAGACGAACGCGCGATTCTTTGGCCGTTATAGGTGCTAAAATCGCGGGAACCTCTAGAAAATTTGATGATCTAGTTGATGCTGTTCATTCGAGTGATGATCTGGATCATCTAACTCATAGTAAAACTTTGGTCGGTGGTAATGGAAAGATTCCTGGTGAGCACCGTATACTTGGGACAAGGAGGAGTAGGGGTGGAAGCAACGCCAGTAGTACTAAGGACGGTCCTGCCTTGAGTGGTTTGAGATTGCAGGCTTTCACGCAAGGTCATTCAAGTTTATCATGATCATCATGGGAGGATTGATATCAATCGGTTGGCGTTTTCTTTTTTTGGAGGACTTTTTTACTGTTTTTCTTATTATTTTTCATGACATGATATGATTGCATGAGCATATGAAAATGAGCGAGCAAGAGCATGATATTTGCATTGGAAAGGTGTACAGGTTGGGCATGGTTAGATTCGATATGAATTGGGATGGATATCATGATATGCGCATATGAATGGAATGAAGGATGTTAATGATGGCCTAAAAGGTCCAGAATGTTTAGATACTAGATGCATTTTTTTTTAGCTATACCCTTTGCTTGTAGCATACTAAATTGTTTTGCACAAGATGTCTAGTCTCAAAGGCCCTGTGATCTATGATTTTTGGTGGATGACAATGCGAATTGACTGAAGAACTCCTTCTCTGGCCTGTCCCCATCACTCGATGTGAGAACCAAAGGAAAAGGTGGTTATAGTAGTGATTCTTTCCATTGACGTGAGGAGTGAGGTATCAAAAGTCACACATATAAAGAGCAAAATGGCACGACATAAAGCCACGTGCACAAGTTTATGGAGAAGGAACTCAGCCTTACATTTATCTCATCCTTAGACCACACGGTGATTACATAATTTTCGGCCTTGATTTCGAGGTAGAGGCCTCCTGAAGGTTTTTTATTGTAGAATCTGAAACTATTTGGTTCTGGCCTTAATATAAATCCCAACAATTTATGATTTTTCAAATTTTCAATTAAATATTTAAAATTATTCAATCATTATATTATTTTATTGTAGATTGAATTTATAGAAATGGATTTTCTTATTATTTTAAAATTCGAAGAGCAATTAAATCTTTATCGATAATATAGTTTTAATATTATTAGAATTATTAAAAAAGCTATTAGTATATTCAGTTTAATAAGGTAATTCAATTAATTTTAATTTTAATATTAATAAAAATAATTTGAAATTATTGTTTTAATTAAAAATAATATAATATATACACCTTTTTAATAAGCATTCAATCAAGTATAGGCATATTATATAATCAAATCACATGATCATCGCTTATAAAGCTTACGAAAGCGACCATTAATCCGAAAACGACCATTAAGCCGAAAAACGGCCATAAATCCGAAAACGGATATAAAATAAAGAATATGAAAAAGGGCTTTATTTCGAAAGAATGGACGGATTAGGAAGAGATCTACAAGAGATTTATGAAAACGGAAATACTGAATTAGAAAGAAAAAGCATAAAAAGAGGCCTTTTCCCCTTGAATGTAGAATAAGAGCGATCACTATTCAATACAGATTCTTTAATATCACGTGTCACACTGCTTATATAATCCATTTTAGTCGTTAACCTGAGCCAGCTTCCATACTATACTACTAGCCTATGACCTACGACAGAAATAGTTGAAAATAATTTAGTTAGTTTAAAAAAAAAATTTAATTGAATTTTATAATAATTACAACTCTAATTAATTCGATACAAATTTAGATAATAATATCAATTAAGCTTTTTCGAATACTCTAATTAGTTTTTCAATAAATAATAATTGAAAGAGTGATATAACGTAGTTTATCAGTGAGTGGGTTATATCAGTGAATGGGTTACTTTCACCTCAATTTATACTTTCAAAACTATATTATTCAATAATAATTGAATCAATTGATTAAAATTATAAAGATTCTAATAATTTAGGATCTATTATATTTATCGTAGGTCATAGGCTAGTAATATAGTATGGAAGCTGGCTCAGGTTAACGACTAAAATGGATTATATAAGCAGTGTGACACGTGATATTAAAGAATCTGTATTGAATAATTTTCTTTCTTATTTTATATTCAAGGGAAAAAGGCCTCTTTTTATGCTTTTTCCTTTTAATTCAGTATTTATGTTTTCATAAATCTCTTTTAGATTTCTTTCTAATCTGTTTATTCTTTCGAAATAAAGCCCTTTTTCATATTTTTTATTTTATATTTGTTTTCGGATTTATGGCCGTTTTCGGCTTAATGATTGTTTTCGGATTAATGGTCGCTTTTATAAGCTTATAGGTGACAATTATGTGATCTGATTATATAATATGCTAATACTAAATTGAATGCTATTAAAAAGATATATATATTATATTATTTTAATTAAAACAATAATTATTTTAATTAAAATAATAGTCCTTTTTAATGTATATTATCTTTTTATATATATTTATATATATATTTTTATATTAGTTTTATTAAAACCTTCTTATTTTTAAAGGAAAAAGAGTATTAATATCTTATATATATATATATATTAGTTTCATTAAAAATCTTATTTATAAAGGGAAAAAGAGTATTAATAAATATATATTTTTGTTTTTAATAATAATTATTAAAATTTTGAATCATATCAATAAATCTTGATAATTTGATTTTATCTAATAGCTTAATTAATCCATCAGCTAGTTAATTTTTTATAGAAATCTATATTAAATTTAAATATTCTTTATTTATAAAATCTTTTATATAATAATATTTAATATTAATATGCTTACTCCTATCATAATATATAAGATTATTTGATATAGTTTTTGCTAACATATTATCTATATATAATAGGAATTTATCTTGATTAAATTGATTTAATTCCTGTAATATACATCTTAAATATATAGTTTCTGTTGGTATCACCATGGGGATGGTGAAGACAACATAGTACTATGGTTCACACTGTTGTAATATTGCTTAAGGTTCTAAAAGCTAGGGCTACGATACGTTTATACTATAGTGCCGAGGCACTAGCGCAAGCGCTAGTGCGGTCACATGATCCCTGTCCCGACAGTTTCTCTAGCGACTAAATTTATAGTAATTAGTTCGGATTCTGCTATATTTTGTACTACAACAGATTGTAATTTAGTCCTCCAGTTGATTGGATTATTAGTATATATAAATATATAGCCACTAATGGATTTAGTAGAGCTTTTATTTCCCACATAATCTGCATTGCAAAATCCTTTAATATATTTATTATTATTCTTTTTATACATAATTTTAAACGTTTTAGTCCCTTTTAAATATCGAAATATTCTTTTTATAGTTATTATATAATTTTTATTAGGATTAAATATATATCTTACTAATTTTAATATAAAATAAGTAATATCCCATCTAGTTCCTAATACTAAATATAATAGTTTCTTTATTGCTTTTTATGCCCATTTGATTTTATCTAAATCGACTTTATTAGAATTTATTTTTATATCATTTTTAGTAATTATAAATATAGCTACAAGAGTGTAATTTTTTAGTTTTAAATCTTTTAGATATTTATTTATATATTTTTCTTAATTTAATTTAATATAATCTTTATTTAAATTAATTTGAATACCTAAATAATCTTTTATTAGATTTAAATCTTTTAAATCTAAATAGTTTTTAAGATTTTTAATAAAATCTTTGATTAAAACCTCGCTAGAGTCTACAATAGCAATATCATCAACGAATATATTCAATATTAATCCCAAATATTTATTTATAAATATATACTCATCTGATTTTATATTAATAAAATTTAATTTATTTAATATACTTTTTAATGTAATATACCAGATTCTAGCAAACTATTTTAATCTATATAAAGCTTTATTTAACTTTAATATTATATCATTATTATAATATATTTCAGGGGTTTTAATATATATATTTTTATTAATATCTTTTTGTACAAAAACTAAAATTATATCTATTTTGTATATATATTATTTTTTATTTATTATTAGTGTAAATACTAATTTCCAGGTTATTTGCTTTATTATGTTAGTAAAAGTGTTTAAATAATCTAATTTATATAATTGTTCAAACCCTTTAGTTATGTATTTAGCTTTAAATTCAATATTATTATTAAATAAATATTTAATTTTATAAATCTATTTTGTTTTTAGGATATTGAGCTTTTTTATATTATTATTATTCTTTTTAATAATAATATCCCAGGTTTTATTCTTTTCAAGAATCTTTATTTTATATTCTATAGCTTTTTTCCAATATTCTTTTTAATCAGAATTTATAGTTTGTAAATACATTTCAGGAGTTATTAAATTTTTATTATAAGATCTTTTTATTATTACTTTTTCGTTAGTTTTTATATTGAAATATAATAATATATTCTTTTTATATTGATTATTATCAATATTATTTAATTTAAATTTATAATTTTGATTCTTTGATTTAATATATAATATATAAGTGAGATTATATATATCTAATTATGATTCTATTTTTTGTGTATGTTTAGATTGTTTAATAGGGGTAGGCAAATTAGAATTAAATGGTATTTCAATTATTAATCTGCTTTTATTTATATTAGAATCTTTAGAATTAATATTTTTATTTAAATTTTTATATATATTATTATATATATTTATTTTTTCTTTTTGATTATTAATATTAGAATTTTCTTTTAACTTTTTTAATAAATTCTTTTTAATAAAATTGTTTTTAATATTATTATTATAATATAGTATATCTTCTTTAATAATAAAATTATTAAAACTCATTATCTTATTTCTATTTGGAATATAAAATAATAAATTCTTTAAAGATTTAAATTCTATTAAAATTCCTTTTTCTAATTTATAATCAAATTTATTATCTCTTTTTTCTTTATGTTTTAATATATATATAAGAGATTCTAAAATCCTAATATATTTTATATTAGGTTCTTTATTATATAATAATTTAAAGAATAAACTTTTTATAGTTTTATTATAATATCTATTTTTAATATAAACTATTTCTTTTAATATATTAGACCATAAGAATATAAATAGATTTTTATTTTTTATAAATATTAGTATTTTTTTTATTAAATATCTATTTAATTTTTCAGCTATTCCATTCTAAGAATAATGGTAAGGATTAATATATTCTAATATAATTCCTTTAGATTTAGCGAATAAATTCTATTAATTAGAATTAAATTCTTTAGTATTATTTAATCTGATTGCTTTTATTTTAATATTAAATTGATTATGTATCAAATAAAATACTTTTTTTAATATATTAAAAGTATTTAATTTAAATTTTATGGAATATACTTATATACCTTGTATAATTCAATCTATAAAAATAATAAAATATTTTTCTCCTTTTAATCCTAATGTATTAAATAATCTACAAATATTAATGCTAATTTTATCAAATTTGTCTAATTTCAAATTTAATAGGGATTTACTAATATTTTGAGTCATTTTATTATATATATAGGCTTCACAATGATTTAAATCCATTTTAGAATCTTTTAAATTCAGTGTTTTTATAATATAATCTTTATTTATATGATTTAAACATTTATACCATAGGTTTAAATCCTTTAGATTTGTATTATTAGATTCTTTTTTAGATTTTGATTTTTCTTTAGATTTATTTATTTGATTTATTTTAGAATCTTTATTATTATTATAAATAATATTCTTATTTTGATTTAATAAATTATAATTTATATTGTATTCTAGGTAGAAAGCATTATTAATCCATTTAGCGTTTGTCTTTATATTTAAAAATTTATTCGAAAATTTATAAATATTGCCGGGGGGTAGTATTTCACTAACCCAACCCTTTTTAACAATTTGTTTGGTGCTAATTAGAATTGATTTTAATAATGGAATATACTTTATTATTTGAATAAATATTTTCTTATTATTTATAATAATAGGAATATCCCCTTGCCCTAATACTAATATAGATTCTCCATTAACTATATTTATATATTTTGGGATTTTATATTCTTTATAATTTATAAACCAATTTTTATTTGGGTAATAGTGCTTTGTAGTATCTAAATCTATTATAATATTATTTTTAGATCTACTAGTATAATTGGCTAGTATGGATATAGTTATAATATTATTTTTCTATTCAGGGCTAGATACTAAATTATAGTTTATTTGAGAGGTCTGATTTATCTCATTATCAAAACTTTCTTTATAATTTTTATCATTTTTATTATGATTTTTATGATTTTTCTTTTGTTTTTGATTAGAATTTTCATTATTTTTATTGTTTTTATAGATTCTATTGGATTTTTTAAGATTATTTAATTTTTTAGTAACTTTATAAAATTGTTTTTTGGAATTACTCTTATTATTAGAATTTTTAAACCTTTTATAATTTTTATTATATAATTTTGAATGCTTTTTGAAACACTTTTTTTTTAAATACCCTTTTTTATTACAAAATGTATAATTTGGAATAGTATTTAATGATTTTATAATTCTATTAGACTTTATAGAGCCTTTTATTCTTGATTCTTCAAATATTAATTTGGATATAAGCTTATTCAAATCAATATTATTATTATTATTTAAATCTTTTGATAATTCTTCTATTTTTCATAATTTAAACAAATCAAATAAGTCATTTAGGCTATTAAATACAATCCATATTATATAAGCTTTTTACAATTCAAATTTTAATTCTTTTAAATATATATATAATAACAATATATGATTTGTATATTTATTTATATTATTAAAATCATTATAATTTGATTCTATTAATTTATTAAAATATCAGCTTATTATATTAAATGAAGTTTTATTATAAATCTTATTTATAATATTCCAGAGCTTTATTGGATTTGTTTTTTCTTTAAATCTTTTTATTAAATCCATTAATATTATTGATTTTAGTATCGCTAAAGCTTTTTTGGATTTATTTTTGTATTTCTTTACTTTTTTGTTATATTTGAGATGAATTTCTTTTGAAATAAATATATTTTTTTTTTTAAAATATAGGAATCAATTGAAGCCTTTTTCTAAATTATTTATATAGAGCATAAAACCATTAGTCTCTAAATAAAACTTAGATTTATTATATTATTTTATATAATTAGAATGATTATTTAGTTTAGGATTTATAAACTTGATTCCTTAATTTATATTTATTTTTTATATATTTTTATTAATATATATAAATATTTTATTATAGTATAGTAAGTACTATATAATCAGAATCTTAATATAACTTTTATAAAACTTTTATTTCAGAAAATAATTAGATTTTAGCTGCTATTTCTTGATATAAATCTATATAAATCCTTATATATAAATCTATTCAAGCTAGAACACCTTTATATAAGATATAATACTATACAATCCACTATAAATAATATACACATACACATATAGCTTCTAGGAACCTAGTTTTATTCTTCAACTAGATTTAGTCTTAAGAATACAGACTAAAAATAAACTAAAAGAGCTAAGTATATTAATAAATAATATATATATATATTAATATAAAAAGATAGAGATATAGATTTATTAATCTATATCTCTTGATATAAACATACAATTATAAGGAATTTAATATTCGTCTAAATAATCTAATTCCTTATTAATTATATTATTTATATAATCAATATTTTCGGATTTAAGATCGAAGAGATTGATATTCACATTTATTTATAAATATATAATAACATTTCTTATATAAATAAAGAACCAAGCATTTTGTTGCATAGAATTTAATATAATAATTTCTATATTATAATTATATAATATAGAAATATTATATATTGAATCTTCAATATCTAATTAATTTAATTCAACTTAAGTTTTATTTCCTTATACTTTTGAATAATATTTAATTATTATTCGAAATTCTATTTTAATAATAAAATTATTATTATTATAGATTTCTTCCTTGCTTTCGTATTAAATCACTTTGTATTTCCTATTATTTAATCTCTTTTTGAATCTTTTAATAATTTTTATAAATATATTCTGGTCTATAAGATTTATATAATATATAATTTATATTATAATATACAATATATTTTTGTATATAGGGATTTAATATAATCTTAGTTGATTAACCTTTTTTTTCACTAATCTAAATATTAAATCAATATTTTGATCTTCAATTTGAATTAAATTTGGATTCATATTTAATTCTTTTTTTATAATAGCACTTTGAATATAGATTAGATTTCAGGCTTTTTTGGAAATAAAATTAGAATTTCTATTAATAGCTTTTAAATTGATATTATAATATATAATTAAACTATAATTAGAATTTGATATACTTAGTGAATCCAATTGGGCTTGACTTTTGATTCCTTAAACTATTAATTGATATTTAATCTTTATTAAATATATAATAAAATAATATAAATTATTTATATATCTTTCTCTTCTTTTTTCATATTGAATTATATTGTATTCCCTATTATTTAACATTCTTTTATACCCTTTTATTATTTAATCAAAAAAATCTTCAACTAATTCCATATATATTATTAGATCAATAATATATATATAATTCACAAATATATATAAGAATTAATAAGAATTTGTATATAAACGATAATTAACTTTATACCTCCAATGAAATATAATATTTAACTCTGCTATACCCAGTGACATATAATAAAGGGACTACTATACACCCAATGATATATAATATTGATATTTATATTTGGTAATATGTATACTCCTTTTTATATTACCTAATAATACAACAAGAGTATTATATATAGATTTAGGATTTGAATATAAATTTAAGATTGATATAAATTCGTATTAGTGTATAAAAGCGCTTATATAACATATGAGACATTTTAATTAAATGAATTTTTTTATATACTTTGCTTTTTGATACAAAATTAATTATCTTTTAACTTTTTTATTTTTTTCTTGCTTTTTCGATATATATTTCGACATACATATACTTCTTTTTAATCATATATATAAATTACCAGGCTTATAATCTATTATAAATTATAAACTAATAATATAATATAAAAGCTAACTTAGATTAATAATTAAAATAGATTATATAAATAATATAACACATGATATTAAAGAATTTATATTAAATAATTTTCTTTTTTATTTTATATTTAAGGAAAAAAGACCTCTTTTTATACTTTTTCTTTTTAATTTAGTATTTCTGTTTTTATAAATCTCTTGTAGATTTCTTTCTAATCTGTTTATTCTTTCGAAATAAAGCCCTTTTTCATATTTTTTATTTTATATTTGTTTTCGGATTTATGGCCGTTTTCGGCTTAATGGTTGTTTTCGGATTAATGGTCGCTTTTATAAGCTTATAGGTGACAATTATGTGATCTGATTATATAATATGCTAATACTAAATTGAATGCTACTAAAAAGATATATATATTATATTATTTTAATTAAAACAATAATTATTTTAATTAAAACAATAATATTATTTTAATAAATTCTTATATTATAATTTATTTTTCCACATTTATTACAATATCAAATAAAAAATATTTTTCTATTAGATTTATTCTTTTTTTGATATTTATTATATTAAATCTAAATATCAATTTTTTGCTGAAATAATATATCAAAAATCTTTTATTCAATAAGTATTTTTCCTTAATATAATTAGATTTTTTTTATATATCAATATTTACTTAATATTTTATTTATTATTCAAAATATATAATTCTTTGTATTTAAAAGTGTATTTTTATGAGTTAATCTTTTTATATTCTTAGTTAAAGTTAGTATAATTTCGAATATAGGTGTAAGGGAATTTATTTGATAATAAGTTATTCGAGATTTAATTAATATTGATTAAAAAAAAACTTTAATTGAATTATAAAGGATTTAAGAGATTCATTAATTCAAATTGAAAAAGGGGAAAATAAGTATATAAATTTGAATATCTAATTTCGAGAATACAATTTTAAGATTAAATAAAATTAAATTTATTTCTTAGAATCCTGATTTTATATTCTAAGAAATAATTGATTTCTTATATATAGCTTTAAAAGCTATAAAGAATTTAATCTTTGAAATATAATTGATATATATTTTGATAAATCCATTAATTTAATTACTATATAAATATTTCAGATTACTAAAACAATCAATATTAAATAATTGAATTAAATGATTTGAATATAGTAATAAATATAAATATATAATATTATTCTCTTTGTAATATACTTGAAAAGTTATTAATTTATAGCTTTTATATCCATTCAATATTAACATTCGATATTTGCCCTTTTTTCGATTTTTAATATACTTATCAAAATATTTCAACTATTCTAAACCTATCTCATTATTCGTTTACTTATTAGATATAGATTTAATAGTTTATTCTATAGGAAGATTTGTTTTGATATATTAATTGAAGAGATAAACTTGTTCTTGAACTACTAGAAATGAGAGAATAGTTTCACCCTTTCCATTTTCATATATTATTGTTATAACCCATTTTCA
The DNA here is from genome assembly GCF_014898295.1 of Botrytis byssoidea. Taxonomy (NCBI): domain Eukaryota; kingdom Fungi; phylum Ascomycota; class Leotiomycetes; order Helotiales; family Sclerotiniaceae; genus Botrytis; species Botrytis byssoidea. The sequence continues at coordinate 711,196 of NW_024065862.1, read as the reverse complement.
ATTGTTTAACTATACTGCCTTATTTTTGCTATTTCATTTAGTATTAATTACTATTATTATTATATATATAATGCTTATCATAAAGCCTGTTTTATCGAAATTATAGAAATCTCCATTCAAAATGCTATATTTCACTTATATATTTACAATTAATCAAAACTATTCTTCAAAAAGTTTAAAATCCTTATAAAAAGCTTTTTGAAAATTATAAACACAATTAAAATATATTTTTAATTCAATTCAATACTTTATAAATTAATATATCCAAAGTTTTTTAATATATTTTGTACCCCTTGATTTGAGAATATAATTTGTTATATCTTTTATATTCTTAAATTTAGATAAAAAATCTTTTGAATTTATATTGATTATATATTCAGAAATAATATTCTTTTCTAATTCTAAAAGATTATAAGATTTAAATTAACATTTGAAATAAGGAGTAAAACCTTTGATTCTATATTATAATATTATATTCAGAATATTATATATCTTCACAGCTTTTCGAATACTTATTTTTTTATTTTTCTGAATAGCTTTAATAGTAAGGAATATATGAGCTTCTTAATTATTCGAATTCATTATAGATTATTAATAAAACATATATTAAAAAAGAAGAGTATAAATTGAAATAAAAGTGATCTATTCATTGATATAATCCACTCACTAATAAACCACGTTATATTATTGAAGTATTCTTATCAAATGAATTGAGTTATAACGTGGTTTATCAGTGAGTGAGTCATATCAATGAACGGGTCATTTCGAAAACCATCTAAATCAAGCTTTTTAAAATATTAATATTTTAATAACTAATTATTATTTTCTTAAATAAAAGATTTTAAAAATAATTAAAATCTAGGTTTTTTATTAATCTAATTTTTATAAAATAATTTTATTATATTCTAAAAAGAAAAGGAAATTGTTACGATTTTCGTTACAAAAAATCTATTTTTATAATAACAGCTTTATAAATTCAAATTTCTTGAAACTAATAAGATTTTTAATATTCTTATATATTGAAATATTTTATATCAAATTTTCAGAAAATTATATCTATAAATAAAGAAAGTGTACGATTACATACAGACGAATTTTATATATAAAATAAGTGACCCATTCACTAATATGACCCACTCACTGATAAACCACGTTATATCAAAAACATAATTAAAAGCTTTTAAACTCTTAAGAAAATAAATGTCTCTTTGATCTCTAATTGGCTGAAAAAAATTTATTAGTAAGCTATAACACTACCACTATTAAGAAAATCAAGATATAATTCAGAATTCTAATTAAAAATGTTTTATCAATAAAGAGATTCTGAATATTGAGATAATCTTATATCTTTGATTTGCATTCGTATCAGCCATGGCTTGTTCATCAACAAAAATGAGGGAGGTGTTCCCCGCTAGTATTTCTTAGCGCAAGGCTGTCACCCCGCAAATTTCATCACAGCCTTCTTCACCCCCTCAACATTCAGTACTTCATTTCACTCCATGAATCGCCTTCGCCCACTTTGCAGGTTCACGAACTCTTTTCTAAAACCGCGATTAAACTCTGCAACATTCCTGAATATTCACAATCACAGATTCAACATGTCTACAGCTACCAATGGTGTCCTCGAAGCTGGGCAAGGAGATAAACCCCGTTATGTAGATGTACATTCTCCTGCCCAAGACTTCAGCATCTATTCGACCGCGGACACAATAGCTGATCAGTCTTTTCGCAGTAGATAGGTATAAATCTTACCGATCCCGTCTACTCTGGAATCTACTATGATACACAACGTCATCCAGCCGATCTGCCCTCTGTTATCTCACGAGCTCTTACTGCAGGGTGTCAGAAACTTATCGTTACCGGATCCGATTTAGAAGAGTCTAGAAAGGCTGTTGAACTATCTAAGGAATATTGTAAGGATCTTTAAAAAATCTAGAAATTTAGAAGAGGAAAATGGGAAGTAGCAAAAGCTAACAGCTAATTCTCATAGCCGGGGTACTCTTCGCAACCGTTGGCGTCCACCCCTGTTCCTGTCTCCAATTCACGAAAGCCCCTAATACTCCGGATAAATACCTTCAAGATCTCGAGTTGTTGGCATTGGAAGCAAAAAACACAAATCACTGCGTAGCATTTGGAGAGTTCGGCCTTGACTACGATCGTCTGACTCTATGCCCAAAAGATGTCCAGTTAGAATACTTTGAGAAGCAACTCGATATAGCGACTCGCCTGCATCTACCACTCTTTCTTCATTCACGTGCTGCTCATGAAGATTTTGTACGAATATTAAAGGCCAGATTAGAAGAGTTGCCAAAGAGAGGAGTGGTTCATAGTTTCACTGGAACAAAAGAGGAAATGGAGGAACTGGTTGCTTTAGGATTTGATATTGGGGTGAATGGTTGTTCGTTGAAAACAGAAGAGAACTTGGAAGTGGTGAAAGCAATACCTATGGAGAGACTTCAAATTGAGACTGACGGGCCTTGGTGTGAGATCAGACCTAGTCATGCAAGTTCGAAATGGTTGAAGGGGTTCGAGGAAGGGAAAAAAGGGGAAGGAATGAGCGAGGGCGAAAAGTCTATCGAGGGCGGGAAGGGTTGGAAGAGTGTGAAGAAGGAGAAATGGGTAGAGGGGGTAATGATTAAAGGTAGAAATGAACCTTGTATGATTGGTCGGGTAGCGTGGGTCGTTGCAGGAGTCAAAGGGGTGAGTGTGAAAGAATTGAGGGAGGCGGCATGGAAAAACAGCTGCAAGATGTTCGACTTAGGAGCGTGAGTAGCGTTTGTCTGTTTTGACCACAGATGTGCACGTTATTACATTAGATGGCTAGAATCTAGATCCAAATTCTGAATCATTTGACAGTTGGGTTAGGCTTCTGCGAATGAGACCTATGACATGAGGTGATTCTACGTCTTACTACAACAGCAAACAAATAGACATATTCACATACTAATAGATGAATAGGGTTGGTATCACAACATCCTTTGGGTTAGTCCCGCATTTGAAATTGTAAATCTTCTCATGATATAAGTCGGTCAATGCTGTACAAATCGTGCCAAAACATGTCGGTTCTTACAATGCCTTGATGGGAATAGGAAACCTCCAACTCCAGGTATCACGGCAAACCCAAACCTCCAAACACCAAAGTCCGAAACTTCCCAATATAATCACACATACTCATTACGAGTATCATTCAGACGCCAGTTCCCTTGAAACCCCTAACCCTTCCCCTCCTCACAACACCCAAAGTAACACCGTCTTCGCCAGTCATCCATCCTGGCATTTTCTCTCCATCCACTATTCCTGCTTCAACCAATTCTCGAATCCCCGCAAATACATGAGTTCCCTGGAATGTTATTCTGATATCTGGCTTCCACGCATCCCTCCCTCTTTCGTCCCTTTCTGCTTCATTTCTTCCCTCACTATCCTCTCTATTTAATCTATCAAACTCAGCTTCGATAGTACTTCTTCGCCCTTTGTTCTTCCCTCGTTGTCGCTCAGTGATTAGTTCATTTTCTGGTTCAGGTGTCATGGAAGCAAAAGAAGGAAAAGGGTCTTCGACACGAATATCGAGTCTCTCAATGCCCTTTCCGTCATTGGGTTTTGCAGAGTTTCTAAAACGAGCTTTTGCAACATTCTTTCGCCTCTTTGCTAATTCTGGCGCATCGTCTTCTCTGGGTCTTTTCATGTTTCTTGGTATTGCTTTCTCTTTGACAACGCTCTCCACTTGTTCCCCAGTCGGTGAGTCCTCTGTTGTTGGTAATATCGGATTCAATGGATTGTCCTTTTTATTTTCTCCTGCATAAAATTCCCATGCACCTCCTGCTGCGTTATGCCTTCCTCCTCCCCTTCTCTCGCACAACGCCTCCAAATTCTTCGTGGAAAATCCAGTACCCTCTAACTTGTACCTTTCTCCTGGCCTGCTAAATGCTTTAGGGATTCCATCTAGTGTCAGTTTCCGTAGACTCTTTGTGTCGGTTGCCCCATTGGCGCTCCCTGCTGTGGAAGTCAATGAAACATAAATATATGGCGAAGCATCTGGGAAAGCAATGTAAAATGTCTTGCTGGAGTCGAATGCCATGCTCGGTTTGTTAGAGCCCGATGAAAGCGCAAGTGATGTGTTATATGGCGAATCCAGTATATAGATTCTTAGAAGTAGTAAAGGTAAATTAGCATGACGATCGAGATTGTAATGAGCTTTTACATCTGGTAGCACCTCTTTTTGTAAATTCTGTAAGAATGTCGACGGATGGAATCGAGGTATTGCTGTATCTTTCTTTTCCTCCTTTGGAACTTCATGGTCGGGAGATGAAGATGACAACGGCACAATTTTGAGGGCAGTCCATTTCTGTGATGTAGGATGATCATAAAGATATTGCATATCTGCCATGGCTAATTGATATAGTGTGATCCCATGTCTCCAGTCTCCCTCCAGTATTCGATCAAGGACATCGCGCTTACTGCCTTTTTGTGTTATAAAGGAAGTATAGAGTTCGCTGAGAGAGTCAAGGGTAGCATGAGGTGGGTAGAGATCTTGCGCATAATCTGAGGCAGAATCCTCGGCTTCGAGAAGATATGGCGCGGTATTGATTTGATTACGTTCATCGAGCCAGTCGAGGGCTAGGGTGAGTAGGGAAGGTCGCGAAAGACGGGACAAAAGTTTGTGTACGGAGGGGTGCGTTGAAGGAACAAGCTGAGAGGGAGGAAGCGCAGAGGTAGTCGGTATAGATACTGCAGCCATGATTGATAGAAATAAGGTGGATACTAATAATCAAGCAACAGAAATCTCAGAATTGAACCATACCTTCATTATCGGTTTCGTTAATTCGCAGATATCTTTCTTGATGTGGCGTTTTGATATTGTGTGTCGCGTTGTGTGTCGCGAAATCATCGCGATCAGCTGATGTAGCGGAACTAGCACCGCACCCTAGTAGTCAATCATACCGACCCTCAACGTACGGAGTACAAAATGCATACAATTCAATGGCTTTTCCGCTTCGAACAAGCCAATATCTCCACTTATGATTAACATTGAATGTGCAATCATGAGCTAGCCACAATAAATGTCCTCAAAGCTGCTGGCATTTATGGGCTGAAATATCGTAAAGTTCACTAGTCTCAAGACTGCTAGGTAGCTCTAGAACAGTTATCGGAGAACCCAGAATGGGTTTTTAACGGCGTTCGAGGAAGTTGTCTCAAACGTCCTGTGAGAACAATGCACTACTTTTATCAAGTAATTTTGTCGAATTTGGTGACTAGCCCGACTTTTCCATCTCCATGTGTGTTGAGCCGGTAGACAGTATTTGGAACATCTTTTATCTGGATTCCAGGTACATCGTGAAGGACAAAATGATCCGAGCATGTGCAAAGCACTGGGTAGCAACACTTTTCACCAATTTTTCAACAAGGCGATTCCAGCTAATCTCATATCACACTCTCCCTCTAAGCGCAAGGGTTTCAAATAGTGTGTCTTGGCCATCTATTCTTATTTGGTAGCTCCAGAGTGCGAAGTCATTCGTGAACGGGGACTCCCAAATGGAGGCTGGTGTCATCTTTCAACCAGATATGGCAGCAACATACGGAAAGGAAATCACGCTATGTCTAATGGAAGTGGCCTAGCTGCACAGAATTTGTGCCCTCCATGGGTTCTTGGATCATTGCACTCCTCAGGACATTGCTCGGCGTTGGGTCTCTTTTCTTCTGTGAATTATATGTTGCCCTTCACACGAAATTCAGTGCCAAAATTATCAGATAAAATGAATCGGTGTATGAGTGCAACATCAGATGAATATCCCTCGGTTTCTAGCTGTACGAGTACATGTCGCATACCGGGCGGTCCGATCACACTGAATGAGAAAATCCAGATAAGAGCATGAATATAACACAATAAATCCCGTCACAAAACTAAGCTTCAACGTCTTTGTCGGACGAAAGTATTAAGCTCAACAGGGGGCGTCTCTTCAACACAATCCGTACAGATCATAGGTCAAATGCCTTTCTAAAAGGATCTTCAGCAGCTTCATGTTACCCCGCAATAATTAATACAGGGTTCGGTGAACCATCGTCTTCCCAACCTGTGCAGAGCTCCTTCTCTTTCGGACAACACGCTAGCGAGCTGCAGGCCATGCTGAGTCTCTCGTCACTGTCAATCTCCACGAAACTACCACAACATCAACCAAAGATCCTATTACCTTTTTCTATTTCTTGCTTATTTCTACACAAAGGCTATTCGGAGAACACAAGGATATAATATCAACTGTGTCGGGTCTATATAGATCTTCTTCGATAACTTTTACTCTCTTTCTCCTTATGACATCTACAGCTTTATTTTCAGAATCGAATATATTTAATATAAAGTTCACTTTTGAAGGCATGACTAGACTCTCTAATTCTCTTTAGCCTCTCGAAATCACTTCGTATCAACCTCTTGACGCTCTCTCGGACTTTGCAGATTTCTTTTTTCGTATCATTCCGTTCTTCTTCTACTCGATTGATCACTTTACTTTTTCTTCATTTCACATCAATATCCATCGCAAAATTTTCTCATATTGATAGTTGTTCTTGAACTTAAAGAAATCATCATTCCACAATTCGGTCTCGAATTTTGCTGGACAAACATCCATTTAGTTCGATCTAGTCTAGATTATCCGCATCAAAATTAGCCAGCTCCATACATCTATAAGCCCACTAAACATGGCTTCAAAGGGTGAAGCAGATGCTGAGAAAGCAACCAATCCCAAAGAAGGACAAATTAAAACCGAAACGATTGATAATTTTGCTCCTCAGATGAATGAAGGACGAGAAGCCGGCGTAAGTCCTAGTGTTATCCAGCCAACCACCGATGCTGTGACTAGAAAGGAGAAGGCGGTTAAGGCCAGTCTCCTCTTCTTGAACAAAGCTGAGAGTATCGTGGCTTCGCACACAATCATGTTCCCCGAGTTCAAACATTGGCAAGACCAACTCAGTATGTTGTCACACATGAGTATCATGAAGCCCAACTAACACTTTACTCTTGTAGAACAAATTCTTGATAGCATAGAAAGTCCTCGTGTACTTGTCGGGGTGTTGGGGTATACTGGGAGTGGAAAATCGTCCCTAATCAATGCTCTCATTGATGAAGAGATGGTGGTGCCACCCAATGCCATGCGTGCTTCCACGTCCGTGGTGACTGAAATCTCATGGAACGATTCAGAAGACCCGGAAAGAGCCTTCCGCGCTGAGATAGAGTTCATAAGTGAAAAGGAATGGAAAGCAGAGATGGATATCCTACTAGATGATTTAAAGAATGCCACTAAAGGAGAGGATGTGTCAATTAATACCGGCAGCGAGGCAAGCACGGCATTCGCAAAGATATCTGCGGTTTGGCCTGGAGTCACTCTAGACAAATTGAGAGGAATGACATCAGAGGAACTCTTTCATGAGATAGAAGGGGTTTCCAATTATTTGGATTGTAACTTGGATATCTCAGATAGTAAAGCTAAGTCATTCTCACAACAGATAAATTCTTATATCGACTCAAACAACAAGCAAGCTTCGTCGAAAGGAATATCCTACTGGCCTTTGGTACGTTGCGTTCGTATCTACACGAAAGCCAAGATATTGAGACATGGTCTCGTTCTGGTTGACCTGCCTGGCCTCGGAGATTCGAATACCGGGAGGACACAGGTCGCAGAGAGGTATGTGGAAAATCTCACATGTGTATGGGTTGTAGCCGATATAGTCCGCGCAATCGACGACCAGATTGCAAAGGATCTAATGGGCAAATCCTTCCGGAGACAATTACTCATGGATGGAAAATACGACGACAAGTACGTTACATTTATTATGACAAAGACCGACATGATCAACACTGATGAAGTCATTGAATCGCTTTAACTTCGAGAGCATGACTTGAAAGAGATTCTACTCCAAGAAGAAGAAACTTTGAAGCAGATCCATGATTGCCAAGAAGCGCTCGATCAAAAAGCTCTTAAAGTCAAGAGCATCAATAAAGCTTTAAAAACAATCATTAAGATTCACAAGTCTTCCACAAGTGACACGGCCATTCTGCGAAAACGCAAGCATACAGAAAACGACACGACCGATTTATTGCCAGATAATGAGGAGCAATCGTCTGCTGACTTAGAAACTCCAGAAAGAGAAATATTGGAAAGGAAGAACCTCGTGAAGAGAAGAGCTCGCTGTGTCAAATCTGTGAGAGCTTTGGAGAAAAGACTTGCTGAAATGAATCGCACCCTCAAGTTGATCAGAAAAGACATCCAAGCTGCGTGTACCCAGGCTCGAAATCGTTACACACAGGAGCATCTCAAAATAGATTTCGAAAACGGGCTTCGAGACTTAAAGCAGGATATTTTTCATGACATCACTGACAAGCACCAATCTGGGAATGAAGACGAAGAGGAGAAGAAAGAATCGGTTCATCATCGTGAGTCCTTCAATAAAACACCTCCCGGTGATCTTCTGATGTTGACAAGGGATTGCCATACAGAGGAACCTGTTAATCAGTTAAATGTTTTCTGTGTGTCTTCGAAGGGGTACCAGAAGCTTGCGGGTCGGTTCAAGCGCGATCGGATTCCGGAAGGCTTTGCGTCAGTAGATGATACTTTCATTCCAGATCTACAAGAATACGCAGCAGCTTCTACCTTGACGGCGCGAACAAAGATAGCCGATACTTTCCTGAACGATTTCAATCTCTTGAGATTGAGTGTCAAGTCATGGGCTGAAAATGGCTCCCCCAATTCATTGTCTTCCTCGCAGAAGCACAAGCTCCAAGCTATGCTGGAACAACAGCTAGCAATTCTCAACAAGGTATGGGCTCTTTCCAGTGTCATTTCCAATATCTAATTTCATCTAGTCTTTTGGCTGCGCCTTCGAGACTACAACGTTCCGCATTCGCGAGATCATAAATACAGATATCCTCCCAACTTTGAAAGATTGCATCGAAACTTCCACGATAAAGGCCAGGCAGACTTGTACAGACCTCACAGAGTCGGACACATCTTTTCAGACCTGGAAAGCAATTTGCCGCAGGCAGGGTAAGTTTAACAACAAAAAAAAGGTAAACTATGACTGGAATGGCATTTTCTTGGAACCATTCTTGGAATGTCTCGCCAACCCTTGGGATCGGGTTTTCAATGTTCAAATGCGGCACATCCATGATGAATATTCTAGAACTGTTGTCACAGCTATCAACACGTTCTCGACTGACATAAAACCGCTTCTCCACGATATATCAGAGGCTTCTGCATCAAATCTGCCTGTTGAGATTCTAGCCAAAATTCCTTATTTAGAGCGTAGAACAACAACTAAAATATCCGCGTCCATGGATTTTACCCAAAATCAAGCGCAAGAAATTCATCGATTGATTGAACCATTAATCCAACAGCACATGCGTCCTGCATATTATTCGTGTAGTCTAGAATCAAGTGAGTATTGCGATTTACTTAACAATGACATGATTTCTGACACATACATTTTTTCCAGATACAGGAGCCCTTGCTCGCATGAAAGAGCATCTTTTAAAACACATCAGAATGAATAACGAAAACATGTACAAGGAGGCATCTAAGTTGCTTAAGAAGAGATTGAATAAGATGACAAGAACTCTCGAGGGTTTGTTGTCAAAAAGTCATACTGACACGTCGAAGTACCTCCGAAAGGAAATTGAAGACATGATCATGGTGGCGGTTGGAGAGGATGATGAAGCTAGGGAGAAAGTCAGCCGAGTCAGAAATACTTTGTGTAATGATTTGATACTGGAGCTGAGTACTTTGGAATTGGCATGGGTTAGGAGTGCTTCTGAACCAGTGGAGAATCCTATGTCTCTCAACACTGATGGAAAGGTAGAAGATGACAGTGGTGAAGATGGCGAGGGCGATGACTTTACTTATGATTCTGATTGCAGTGACGGTGGTGAAGGTGCGGAGAGTACTAGCGACGAAGTGGAGGATTCTTGATTCAAGATCGTGATCTTGCCATCGGGATTGTGCGCCATCTGAGTTGGGCCATTAGGGAGATGAATACGTTTGTTTACAAGTTTCTTTCTCGCATCTTATCGGCAGTTCTTTATATTTCACAAGCCTCAGAATCCATATTTGACATTTATGGCGTTGATTTTATCTTCATAATTATTTTTCATTGAGGAAATCTTTTGTTGGACAACGGGAATAAGGTCTTACGCGGAGACAAGGAGATAGGCCCATCAAGCCGAGTTATTCATTGCCTACTTCTATATTTTTAAATTTTAGCAATAATGAATTTGAATGTCTTTTACAACCTGATGAGTCATCTAGGCTTTGGACGACAAGATGTATAGAAGTTACCAACATGAATTTTGACCAAAATAGATCTCATCACCACCCGCCTCTAGATTTTCCAGAAATTGATTGTTCTAGACCCACCATACGGATACCTCCGGAGCTTTAGCCACAGCCACTCAGACCTCTTTACATGAAGATGTTAACCTTTCTGAGCTTGAGAGCGTCTGAAATGACAGCGCCGCTTAATAGTGAATAGAATGCATTTGGGCCAAAAATTCTACTTCCGAGGCCAAAATTAAAAATACTAATCAAAGCAGCGACTTCCTATTCTCTCGGTGTAATGGAGTCCGCATGATATTCTTTAGCACCGGTATACGAGTAGGAATACGAGAGATCATGTAATTGGATGGGGATATCTTGGGAATGTCCATAAAAGCTCCGATTCTTTCAAACCCCGAGGATATTTTGAGGCATCAACACATGTAGGTTTATTGTAGCCTGTAGGGGTAGGAGAAAGAGGCGAGAAAGGCTCGACCAACAATAAAGAGAGGCTCGAGGGATTTCAAAGAAACAATCAACCTATAATGGACTCGTCATGCTCAATGGCGGAAAGACGGAATGAAAGAAAACTTGATCTTGTGAAGTGTTGTGAATGAAATGACAAAAGAATCGGAATCAATTACTTTATCCAATCACTGATCAAACACTTTGTTCTCTAATCCGTGAAGAGGAGAGAAAGAGCAAGAGGAGGTGAATAGACTGGGACGGAGTACCTACCGGTAGGTAGAATAGTAATCACGCCTTATGTAGTACCAATACAACAAGAAAGAGAGAGATACATCGACGCCCCAAATTTCGCACCTTCAACTTACTTTACTTGTATTGAGTCTGGAAAATATTTCCCATAACAGAAGTCGATTGATCTGAAAGCAAATAATACCTAAACATACATTCTCTCTTTACATACCTCATAAAACCCTATCTTCTGGCTGAATAATAGCAGCAGCTCTTTTATTACTCTTTACTCTTTACTCTTTACTCTTTACTCTTTACTCTTTGAAATTTGTCATCAATCGATCAATCTAGAGTGGGGCAATCCTCAAGCCAGACTACTTTTCGTAGAGTCCTGGTGGTCTAAACATCTCGAAAACCCACCAAAACCCACAATCCACGATCCACAATCCGTAATCACTCCGGAATTTATCTCTTCCACTTTAACAACTCGACAACTCAATCCCCAACCTTCAATCCTCAATTCTTCTCCCCAGATCATACTAACCGAAGGGATTTATCATACATTTTGTTTTCAAGGAAATCACATCCACCATCATTCACATCGATTCCTCGAATCCGCGGACCTACGAGACAATCAATTCAATCTAGTCCCTTTTTTCCATCAAAAATTCGGGCGCAATTCGGAGAACAAAGAAAAGAATTCGAATAACTTTTTCATCCCCTCCCACCTTCCAACCCTTCCAAAAACTCCCATCGAATGAATTCATCTGCAACATCAATATCATAGAGACGAAAAGACTACGAAAGTCACTTCATATTCTCGGATACATACTTCAAGATGGCATACAATGGTCGGCGGGGTCCGAATGTATCGGAATACATCGCGAATCTCAACGCAATCCCAACACCACAAGATCTACACAATTCCAATCAGGATACCTACAATGTAGATGATGAATTGGCTATGTTCACGAACACCGAATTTTACGACATCGACTCGGTTTTGCAGGCACCAAACTTTGATGGAGTTGGAGCACAATCGACTGCGGATAGTGTCGATTTGGATTTGAAGGACATAGATTTCAGTCTTCCAGGTCAGAGATAACCCCATTTCTCCACTGTTTTGCTGTCAAATTTCTGTACTTTTATCATATCGACTTTCTCCTTTCTTGTGCTTTTTTTACACAGTATCTTTAGGAGAACCTGTTTCCCCTCTATCTTGTGGACGGGTACTAGACACACTTTTAAGCACAAGTGTGTACATCATGTCAAAATATTCGGTATAGGACCCTTTCACATGGGCTGCTTTGATCAATTTTCTATTTGAGAAGTTTCACTGGTCAGCTTTCGGCCAATACCTTTACCTGCACATATCCACGTGCACCTAGATTGCATAGGATGAGTATAGTTCTTATCCTCTTGCATTACCTTTCTGCAACGTTCCTCGAACCCTTCCCTCCTTCCTTCTTACATGCTTTGTAACACTTTCATTGTGCTGCTTGGTAAGCGCGCACAATTACCGAGTGATGGCGATATATCACGTGTCGTCATATAACAATGACTAGGGCAATCGATAATTGCTCCACTCTTTTGTCTTCCCAAAAGTCATTAGTGTATCTCCGGTCTAATCCTCGTTTCTTACCCGTTTGCCGTCGCTTGTTGCAGTCTACCTGCAGATCTACAATATAATTCCACATTTATTTCCCTTCTCAAGCATCTTCTTTAAAAAAGCAGGCAAAGCTAACATCATGATGCTCCATTCAGGTGATTTCAATTTCTCAGACTTCAACACCTTCACCAACAACCACCCTACCAATTTCGGTAATCATGATGGCATGCCTCCGGTAATTCATCCAATTCAGACGAACCATCAAATCTACAATCCTCCTCCCTCATCCGCCGGCTCTCCTACATCTGCCCTTGTCCCCCCTCAAGTTGGAGAAAAGCGCAAAGCTGAGTCTTTATCTGATGGACGATCCCCCGACTTTGAAGATGCATCACGTATGGCCGCGGAAGAGGACAAACGTCGAAGAAATACGGCCGCTTCAGCTCGCTTCCGAGTTAAGAAGAAGCAACGCGAGCAAGCTCTTGAACAATCAGCGAAAGCTATGAGCGATAAAGTTGCAGCTTTGGAAGGACGTATCAATCAATTGGAAACCGAGAACAAATGGTTGAAGAACTTGATCACGGAGAAGAATGAGAGCAAGGAAGATATTGCCGCATTATGGAAAAAGTACAACAAGGATGCTGGTGACAGGAAAGGCGCTGAACGCAAAGATGGTGTGGGCACAGAAGCTTAAATTGTCTTCTGAAGATGATTTTTTTGTTCATTTGTGCTCATACGTTTCTTGTTTGGTCTTGCGTTTTGCGTTTGCGCCAGTTTGCGCTTGATTGAATTCGCGCCATGGTTGTTTCTGGGAGGTAATTTTCACATATATCACAGCTTGGGATTGGTACATATTTGAATATGTTGGTGGAAGATGATGGTACGATGGCATGTGGTTGATGGATGATTGAATGAAAGCATAACTGGAGTTCCGGATAGTAAAATTCCTCCTGTTCTCATCTCTCAAGTCTACTGGTAGATTTACAGCTTGGATTCACAGCTACTGCTCCGGCATGGTGTGTAACTTGGCTTACTAGACAGTTAGCTCAGTCAAACAAAATAAACTAAATAAACATACAACAAGTTACCTACCTAATTCGTAAATACACATCATTGTGGGATCACAATTCATATTTAGTCTTACATGCATTTGAGCACGCCATTGCAGTGACAGCTTTAATCCACCGCATCTAACCATAGCCGTAAAAACGATGATCCGAATCCCCAAGTTCCCCGTTGAATAAAAAAACATCATAACCCCTCCAGATTGCGTGCGTGGGAATTCAAAACTCCCCTCCAAAATGCCATCCGCTCCGGCATTCAAAAAATCTACGCGTACCGGATAGAAGATGACGTTTTTGATGGGGGTTGTGGGGGATTAGCCGGTATGGAGTTGTGGATTGCCATGGGGAAATGAAAATTAGCCGATTATTGCAAGGGGCTCCGGCTAATTTTTTACCGGCGACGTGTGGGAACCGGTATATGGGTGTTTATTTTGACTACGATGGTTGTTTTTGGGTGAAAACTTTTGTATGCACTGGAAAAGAGTCTTTTAATTTTGGCTTGGGCTGCGAAGTGATTGTTCTTTTATGGTTTGGAGGACGAATGATCTGTTGTTATATAGATTATGACTAGCCGGTTGTTAGCCGGTGCAGCTAGGGTAAGGGGAATGATGCTGTGAACGTTGACATTCGGATTGATCTTGTTGTTTTCGTGTGTTGAGTAGGTGATATAGACTCTAGAGACTTGTTATGATGTTCACTTGGGGGTTGAACTGGAAGGTTTCACGTGTATGAGTGCGGTGAAAACAATGTGATGTGGATGAGCTGGGAATTCGCGCACGCATGGTTCTCTTTGGGCTAGTAAAGGTAAGATATTTTGCATTGTGGAAAGGCAATTCGCACGGAGAGCTCTTGGATATCCACAGTCTTCGAATGCAATCCTCTCTGAATGAGCGCCAAACACCAGAGTTACGAATGGAAAGCAATAGCTATCCTTCTTGCACTGAAGTCCCATTTTGTCCGAGATGGAGTAGCTTGAGTAATTTGGTGTTGGGTATGGCGAATACCGCTCATCGTTGACTTCCTCGGCTTGTGTGTTTTCTCCCGACGATGCAAGCGGACATGCATTGCGAAGGCTACGGACAGGGCGAAAAAGGTCCTAGCCAGGACAGTATCATGAAGGAAGGAGGATGAAGGAGAAAGGAAAGCGACGACAACGCCGAAGAATCAATGTTACCAAGTCAATTGAAAAGGATTTGCCGGTTCACCGCAGAGGGTCCTGCACCGGTTCTGGCAACATGCTTGCGATTCCAGTGCAGAAGGAGAGTCAAGGGTCATAATTGAAGAAAGGTGTTCTGGTGTCATTCAACCGCCTCGGAAGTGGAGTATTATGGCTTTCGACATACTCTGATAATACAACTACAAGATTCTCAAGTCCAAACGGAAAGGTGTCTAAGGAAGGCATGGGTACAGTTATGGTCAGGTATGATTCACTTGTATGTTTGCCTGGACAGAAACTTTTTGTTGATATTTATGAAGTAAATCAGTACGTGGATATCCTCCTGAGATGTTACTTATCAGAAAGCTAGGACAGTGCAATAGGAAGTCTCATATTGCCCTTTTTTTTAACACACCGCTCTAGACTAGACTGCGGTGGTAACTTAATACAGATCGAAATCAAAACACCTCCCAATTTCCAGATATAGCAAGAGTAACTTTAGTCCTTGAGCTCAGCTCCCATGGAATACTCTTCACGGGACATCCCTTTCTCTCGGGTACGATAGTCCCGAGATCCGAGGTCTTCGCCCCGAAAATAATCAACCGATTCCGATAACGAAAGTGAATACTGTAAAATCCCGCACCTCGAAAAGTTTGAAACAGTTCGAACAAAGAATTTACCCATCTCCATAGAGCTCAAACCGACCCACATTTTAACTTCATAGACCTCAAATAGAAGGTCCCCCCTCCCGGCTCTCCAGCTTCCCAGCCTACTGACCTCAAATTCATTGAGCATCATTTTCCTCACTCTCGACCCGTCGAAGACTGCAATCTTGATCCTTACCAAGAAAGACACAATTCATGCAAGCGCCTTTGAAATGCTCTCCAGCCGGAATGGCGGCGTCAATAACGACACAGCTTGCAAAGGGTACATAACCATCTTCCATGTGGTCAGCGCAATGTGTGCAAGCCATTTC
Source organism: Botrytis byssoidea (assembly GCF_014898295.1). Lineage (NCBI taxonomy): Eukaryota > Fungi > Ascomycota > Leotiomycetes > Helotiales > Sclerotiniaceae > Botrytis > Botrytis byssoidea. Next base: position 695,406 of record NW_024065862.1, on the reverse strand, counting down.
TTGTTCCATTTCGGTGCCAGCAGCCTGTCCTGCACAAGCACGCCAGTGCTCAACATTCGTGTCGGCGATCTCACTATTCTGAGCGATATACTCTCGGACTGGGATGATGAGTTGCTCAATGCTGAGTTTGCTCAATTGACTGTGGATGGGATCAGGAAGGAACGGAACATTCTCGACAACATGCGAACAGAACTTATCCGTAATATCTGAAGGCTTTGGTCCTGAAGATGTTGGCCCGGAAGTTCGAGGCTTCTTTGGTGAGTTGCGAGGATGGATAATTGAATGGTCATCAGAGCCATCGTCGGACTCAATCATATCGTCGTCGTCAATCTCATAGTGAGAATCCTGCGCCGATGCTATTGCTTGATGCCTACGCTTGCTGCCGGCGGGTGTCATTCGAATATCTTCAGAAGTATCAGTCGCCATACCACCGGCAGCTGTACGAGCAGCAAGTTCCCTCCTGCGACGCTCGATCTCGATTTGCATGTCATCAAATTTGGTCTTCTTTTCGAGACTGCGACGCTCATCCTTTATCTCTCCAGTTTCAATGAAAACAAGCATGGGATCCTTGGTACGCCTTTCCAGTTCAAACTTTAAACCGTCATTACGACCTGTATCGTACTCTTGGAAGAGATGTGGCTTCATGTAATCTTTGAAGATGTCTTCGCGCATCAATCGATCAACGCACGCCACTTTATCGAGAAAAGGCATCTTGGTGAGCGCTTTCAGGAAATCTTCTGCTGGTTCGACATTGGCAAAAGCAGCGGCTTTGGCGTTCAATCTACTTGGAAGATCGCGATCAAACCGGTTTTTTGGGATTCTTGGCTGTGGAGCAAGTTGGACTCGATGTGTTCTCCGCCGACGTATACGCGGGCTCTGCTGTGTATATGGAGTACCCGATTGCGCAGATTGTCGGTCGGGCTGTCTCGGCTGTCTCGGCTGTCTGTCTCTCCGTGTGAACTGCTGTTGTGTTGTCACAGCTGGCGGGGCAGATGCAAGAGGTTGCATTGGAGGTCTGGCAATTTCTCTCAATCTGGCACTACCGCTCGAAAAGGATGCCGATTTACGTTGCTTGACTGGCTGCTGAAAAGTATTTTGGTGTGAACGCTCGGGATGTACGAACGTCACATGAGGCTCACCACCTGGGTAACTGCTATCAAATGCAGGGACAGTTACACGGCGCTCACTTGGCTGCTGTGCAACACGATTAGTCTGACTTTCAGCTTGTTTCTGTCTCATTCGCCAAGACTCGGTACGGAAACCAGTAGGCGATGGATTGGTATCATGGAGCTCTTGGGCTGGAATGGGAGAAGTGTCGCCGAGTCTGCGGCTACCAATAGCTCCTAGTGCGTCCTCGATCAGTGCACCACTCTGTTGAGGTGCTCGTGATGTATTGATAGAAGGAGCCTCATACTGTGCAGCTTGCTCCGAAAGTTGGCTTGGAACTCGTACTCGTTTTTGTGACTCTCTGGCATCACGAAGTGAGGTAGATACTGGATCGCTGTGTCTACGTCTATCTGAAGTTATCGGTGATCGTGTGCTCGATATATCACTTTGTTGACATGGCACTGGTATATTAGCAGAGGTATTTTGACCTAGGCCATCATTCTGCGTCACTTGCTGTCGAGGTTGCGCTCCTTGACGAGCTCCAGCATCTTGAACCAATGTACCGGAGGGATCGTTTCGGATGTCATCGTATGGTTGTAAGGTCGGGATATCGCTGTCAATCGCCGGGCCTTTTGATGAGCCATCGTATTGCCAGTTACCAGAATATGCCAAAGGAACAGTTCTCGGCGTCGCTCTAGACAAAGGGTTCAAAGGTAATGGTATATCAAGACCAGTGCCGGTGCATGAAAGTTCTTGTTCAAATATCCAATGACCTGCAGGTGGCGCGCTCAGTGGACGGTTAAGTTGAGCTGTCATTGTTTCATTGAAGAATCCAGCTTGGTATTTTCCACCTTGAGACGATGACTCTTGTTGTGAAGCTTCACCATCTTGGGTGCTGCTAGCAAACTGAGTGCGAGTGTCAAAGGGAGGATTGTCAACCTGAACTGAAGATTGTAAACCTGCAGGAGTATCACTGCCAACAGATAAATTGTTATTTGTTTGATAATTTGATGGGACTGGTGTTCTGGAGCCAGTAGTGGTGGAGTCCATGCTATTTATCTGATATCTTGATGGGACTGGTGTTCTGAAACCAGTGCCGGTGGAGTCCATGCTATTTATCTGATATCTTGATGGGACTGGTGTTCTGAAACCAGTAGTGGTGGAGTCCATGTTATATTCCTCGAAGAATTCGCCCATTGGCGTATCCTGTTGCGAGATAGAGGAATTACCACTTCCAAAAGCGTTCTGGAGGCTCGGATTGTAGAGAATCTCGTCAGGAGTAGGATGAATCTCAAGGCCTGTCATGTTTGGAAGTTCTCCATTGACCCGTGTATCAAAGTTGTCTACATTTGAGCTATATTGGTGAGGCGATCGTGGCATTTGAGGTAGGACCGCAGTATTCTGGCATAAACCCGAGCTCGGGTACCAGCCTTGAGATGGACCTTCTACTTGTTGGCTGTTATCATAGGGCCACTCTGCTTGGAACTTAGTGGGGGTCGGATTCGTGGAGGACGTTTCAGTGCTCGCAGTGGCTTTTACCCCTTCTATAAGACACAATCAGAAACCAAAGATCCCCATGCAGAGAGAGCAAACGAGAGCAAACGAAGAAATATCGACAGATTCGGGAACCTACCAGTTACGTCATTGCTAGTCGAAATTGCGATGGGATGGGAGACTTGCTGGTTGTTGTACCAACAGATGTCATCTCCTCCGTTGTGATTGTAAGACATCTTGCTGATGGCTTCGTGTATCTTAGTTGCAGTTTTTACAATGCTTCATGGTATAAGAACAAGAAGGCTAGCTACCGTAACAGAATGTGTCAGTCTTAGATAGGTGGGCAGTGGTAATTATTTCCTAAGAGTCGACTTTCTGTTCAAGGTAGTTGAATGATGGGAAGGAAAGAATTGGAATTGTTGATTGAATAAATTTTAAAGGTCTGATTATCTGTGGAAAGATTCCTTAGAGTCCTGTTGAGTCTTGAGAGGGGACCTGATTGCTATCTTAAATAAAAAATACTTAGAACGCTAGGCTAACATTACGGCAGCTTGCTAGACGAAAACGAGACATTCAACTTCAGACTGTGAATTATTTTCTGGAATAGATCTCCCAAACATATGTGCTTTCTTTCGGGCAATTTGATTGGTGCTACTCCGAAGGTACATTTCCATATTACCTTCACATTGTGAATTTCTAGAAAGACTTGTACAGGTTATCTGGTGCATCTCATGAGTTCTTTAGTGGAGCAATCTCATACTACTTCACAGAGGTTGACCAGTTCAGAGGTTTTTTTATGTACATGATGACCACACAAGCATATGGTACAGGACACCAAAGATAATTTATACTGCAGGAAAGGATGTTTCTTTATGGTGTAGCCTTTTTATACATGCATTCACAATCTGTTTTCCATTTGCACACTATTCCATACCCCAATTCTAAAGGGAAGTTCGATGAAATTAGCCAGCTTGTGTGCTTTTCATCATGTGTTGGCTTACCATAGAATGTAAGGATGTTTTGAAAATTCATTCAAGATGTGTGAAAGAACAATTGACAATGCAAGCGAGCTATATGAGAGCATCTTGGCCTCCTTTCAAAAAATCGGATAAATTTACCGGTAGGATACTAGTTCTTCCATTATTCAAATAGCCAAAGCAGATACAACAGCAAGTATGAAAACAACCGTAGTCAACCATCACAATAAAATAAACACAAAGTTGTTTTCCAAGATATTGCATAGGTGTAGAGAATCCACCAATGGGGGTGTCACTCGAATGGGAGCAAAATAGCAATCCTCTTTTTGTTATGAAACGACTAGGGGACAAAAAGTTGATGCACTCTATGAGGTGAGTCTCTTCAACAACTTCTCATGCCATCAAGCATTTGGAGAGCAAGGGAAGGGTTGAATCAGGATGATTTTGACGATCTACTTGGGTACCGTTTCTTCTATACTCAATATTTCAGCAACCTGATTGAACTCCACTGCAAGCATGACACAAATCATTGGAGTAATAAGGCTTGATGGCCTTTATTCCCTCCCGCTTTTCAAAGTTATATTGCTAGCAATCAGAGTATCATGTCAACAACAAATAAATTCTACGCCCAAACTTCGAGTCGCGTGACTAGTGACTTGTGATTGTGTTGAGTAAGCATCAGCAATGAAGCCACTGTCGGCATAATGCTGACGGACACTTGCTGGCCGGGATTTCTTTACGCAATGCCATGACGTTCCAGGCTGATAGTCAGGTTATTCAGCATGTTATGCTCTTGCATTTGAACCAAAATGTGCTTTTTGTTCTCAAGAGTGTGGCATTTCACGGAACATATCATTCCATTGTTTCAAATATACAATTTCAGCCTTATCTTGACAAAGCTGTTGATCATCTATGCATGTCAGTTAATATCCGGCAGCCACATGGTCTTGTGTTCTTCAGATGGGATTGGAGTTTCCCATGGGTGTCAGTGATCATGAGAATTGCGCCTTACAAGCCACTGAAACATCCTGTCCTACTTGATGTTGAGGATATCAGAATCTACTGCACGACATATCCACATTTAATAGGTAATCGGACCGTCGCCCTACTCATGCCAAGAATGCGACGAGTAGAGAGAGAAATGATGTGGTGAGATTTGATTTGACTGCTGGCAAGTGACACGGTTTCTGGTCGAAGAAGTTCAGCCTAAGAATATCCTATGCTTTGCCTAAGGTTCCCCAAAGCCTTGATCTATACTTGCTTGATATCAGGGTTGAGAGAGTGAGCAAGTGGATGGATGAGTGAGTGAGTGGGTGTGGCATCTCACATCGGCGATTGTGGTGGTGATATTGAAAAATGTATGAGAGTGAAATGGGGTTGAAAGAGGTAGGATTGAAGTGTCAGGAGTTCACTAACTGTTACTTCTTGATAATCCATCAAGAAATGAAGGAAGTGGCGACACGTGATCACCTGATTGACATTGGGCATTGAAAGACTTGACCAATCATTGATCTGAAAATCAATCACAAGCGCTATTTTACGCGTTAAACGCTATCTGGCTTCTACTTTAGTCTGATCCATAATTGTTTCGCGAAATGATAACTACCAGGTAATGCTTTGAGTTTGACTGACTTGTCCGCCACTAGCAAAATAAGCTCCGCCATGACTGAGATAAGACAAAACTTCGCAATCATGTCGAACTTCGTTCCTTTAATATTCGATAACATATTCTCCGAGCTTAAATTTCAAGCTTGTGAATTACAGTCGTCACTTTTGAGGGTTTCCAACAATATCAGAGCAAAGATCGCCCGAGCTCCACCCCTGTTACATAATTTCAAGGGTTTATGGCATTTGAAGTAACTAGCGGTCTTGTCTTTGTCACTGTTTGTTCGTCCCATGCGGTCAGAGGAATAAATCATCTCGAGAAGTACAAGTATGCAAACGATTTTGGTATCAAGTTGATATAACTATCATATGCTGATACAATCAAACTAGATTTACAGTCTTTCAACATGAGCGGAATTAGCTTAGGCCGTCTTCGCTGGGTCTTTATGCTCTGGATCTTGCACCGTGTTAGCTCTTCCACTGTAACAAACACTGGCAATCGTGGAGCAGTGGCAAGTGAAAGCAAAATATGCAGTGAGGTTGGAGCGGAACTTATAGAGAGAGGTGTAAGTGAGTCCCCTTTTGGTAATTGATTTGAGACTTATCACGTGGGTTGTATAGGGAAATGCCGCAGATGCTATGGTTGGTACCACTCTATGCGTTGGTGTCATCGGTAAGGCAGTTCCTCATTTTTAAGAATCGCGCCCCAGTATTAGGCTTACAGGTTCTCTTAAGGGATGTATCATAGTGGTATAGGTGGAGGGGGCTTTATGCTAGTACGTAGCTCAGAAGGGGAATACGAAACCATAGGTAAGATGCACGGAAGGCTCACTTTGTTTCACTTAGCTTACACTCCAGTAGATTATAGAGAGACAGCTCCAGCCGCTGCATATCGAGACATGTTTAAGAAAGATCGCAGCAGAGCCGTGGTCGGTGGAGATGCAGTTGCTGTTCCAGGTGACCTTCGAGGACTTGAATATCTTCATAATAAATATGGGGTATGTACTTCTTAAGTTTGAGATGATAACGCTTAACTGATATGCACCAGCAACTACCTTGGCAAATCGTTTGCAATCCAGCTGTGCATATTGCTAGAAATGGTTTTCCTGGTATGTAGCTTCCACAATTTTTCATGTACGTCACTAATCTGGACTAGTGACGGAAGATACAGTTTACTACATGCAAGCAGTTAAGAATCAAGTCGGTTGGAATTTCCTTGAAGAGGACCCAAACTGGGCTATGGACTTCGCTCCGAACGGCACACTCCTTGAATTGGGTGATATCATGAAAAGAGAGCGATATGCCAATACGCTAGAGACGATTGCTAACAAAGGAGCTTCGGCATTCTACGAGGGGAAAATTGCGGAAGCAACCATTGCAACCATAAAGGCCACAAATGGAACCATGACTTTGGCCGATCTCAAAGATTACGAAATCAAGATTCGTAATCCCATCAACATCACTTATCGTGGCTACACAATCCATTCAACCGGCACTCCCTCCGGTGGTTCTATAGCCCTGAGCATCCTTAAGACCATAGAAGGATATGACATGTATAAAGAATCCGATTTATTTCTGAATACCCATCGACTCGATGAAGCCATGCGTTTTTCATATGCCGCTCATTCCGAGCTAGGAGACCCGTCATTCTTTGACGAGATGGTTAGATTCGAAGAAGGAATCATTTCAGCTGAGACTGCAGAGTCTAATAGACGAAAGATCCTAGACGATAAGACACAAGACGTTGGAAGGTACAATCCAGAAATGTGGGATATCATGGGAAATCACGGAACATCACATATGGTTGCTACCGATGCCTCTGGCCTCTCAATAACCTCAACATCAACTGTCAATTTACTTTTCGGTTCTGCCGTTATGGTTCCCGAGACTGGTATGTTATCCTGCACAATTCTCTTCTTTTCTTTTTAGTTCATCAATTGCAGAGCTAATCTTTCTCTTCGCCCACGTTTCGAAAACATATTGAATCAGTAATTTTGCTAACAATTTTATAGGGGTGATTCTTAATAACGAGATGGACGATTTCTCTATCCCTGGCGTTCCCAATTATTTTGGTTTCGTCCCTTCACCAATGAACTATGTTCGTCCTGGGTAAGTCCGAGCCTCCCTTTTCGTACAGATCTACCAATCATTAACCATTAACATTAGGGCCCGCCCCATGAGTTCCATCTCCCCCATCCACATCTCCCACCCCAATGGCTCCCACTTCCTTTCCATCGGCGCCGCCGGTGGATCACGAATCCCCACGTCAACAATCCAAGCCGTCATCAACATAATCGATCACGGCATGTCTCTCGAAGAAGCACTAAAGCAACCTAGAATGCATGATCAATTACTACCCGAAAAAACGACCGTAGAACCGGGATTTGACGAAGAATTGCAGGAATATCTGGAGGAAAGAGGACACAAAGTTGGGAAAGCAAGCGGAAGAGAGAGTGCGGTACAAGGTGTGAGAGTTTGGGGTGATCTTTCGGTTGAAGGGGAAGGATTGGCTGGAGAAGGATGGCTGGAGGCTATTGGAGAGCCGAGACAGAAGGCGAGTGGGGGAGTTGGTGTATGAGTGTCTTGAAGAAGCTGAGTTGGTGGAGGCGGATGGAGGAAGTTGCGCTCCGCGCGGTTAAATTGCACAAACCTCCTATTCCACGACTGCGAATCTTGGTTGGGCTTCAAATAATGAAGCTCATGATTTAGAACGAAGATCTTTAGAATTTGTTTTCTTTACGGAATGGCCGATAGAATTTTGGATGAGGTGTATGGAAAGAATATGGATATAGTTAGAGGTGGTATCACTCAGATCAACTACTAGATTTGCTTACAAAGACAGACGGGTCCGCATCTACCACATTACCACATCAGCGAAATCATAGAAACAGCATATACAGTCAATCATTTATTTATCTTAGACGAGAGAGTCTTTGATCTGATGTCGTCATTTCCCTCCACCTGAAACCTACAATGTTAAAGTATCGTCTGAAGTAATACGTGGATAGTTTCTTATATATTTACTATATATTTATTTGCATATGTATTCTATCGATTCCTGACCACCAACAAGTCATAACATTGAAACATGACGATATTCAATCCTGACTTTCTATTGAGTTCTCCTAATTCCTTCCCATTTCCTCCTTAATGTCACCAACTCCTCCATACCTACAATCCACTTCTTCGCAAACTCCGCTTCTGTAAATCTCTGGGCCGATTTCCTCGCTCTCAATCTCATCGCTATCTTATCTTCTCGTGGGAGTGCTAGTGCGCTCTCGAACCCTTCAGCAAATTGCTCTATTGTTGATGCATGAAAGCCTACATTCAGGAATTAGTTATGCTCCAAACAAGCGAGATGGAAAGGGGTAAGAAGAAAGAGGCTGAAACGTACCTGTAGGCAAACCATCAATTTTTGTTACAATATCTCTCTTTGGGCCACCACTGTCGTGAACAACACTAATCAATCCTGCCGCCTGGTACTCCACAACTCCGATTCCAAAATGTTCATTCCACATCCCGTTGACTCCAATACTTGCTTTGCCTAACCATTTCAAAATATCCGGCCAAGGCGCATCCAAATGAAATTCAACATCGTCTTTGACTTGTAGTTCGTTTGCCAGCAGGCGCAGTTGATATACGCGCTTTGAATCTGAGTCATCGCGAACACTCCCGATGAGAATAAGTTTCGCGCCTTTAGCTGCTGGGGATTTAGTTGCTTTGAAAGCGGCGAAGGCGGTTAAAATGAGTGTATGATTTTTCTCGGGGCGGAATTGCGCAATATAAAGAAGAGCTGGCTGGCGTATTGCCTCGGATTCGGGGGTGACAGAGATCTTCTCCTCGAGCTCTTCGACGGCTACAGGAGGGAAGACTGCTGTTGCGATGGGCTTCTTCAATTCGCGTCGCCATTCTCCCCATAGTGATGTTATATGATCGAGCGTCCAATTAGAATTTGTGAGAACTACATCAATTGATGCTCCGACCCAGGTATAAAATTTCGCGAATATGTTCCAATAGAGCTTCTTTGCTTCCCCTCTTAATCCTGTTCCCTTTCCAGCATTCACCCCTTGCTGCCCGGTGGCAGATGTAGGATCTAAAGAGCCTAGCATGTCTGTCGAAATGGTTGGATAATGTACGTATGCTCCAGTCGGTACTTCGGGAAACAAAATCTTGCAGAATCCAAGCGCAAAAGCATAGCCCATTGTATCAACAAAAATATCGGGGACAACCAAAGAGAACGCATCCCATGCAAGTATGAGAGATCCGATTGATTGGCCTAGAAGTGTGAAATGGGGCCATGTGGAAGCTAAAACCCAATGTCGGGTTGTGAGGTATAAGAAGGTAATCGTTGGAGGATGGAGTTGAATATTGAAACGATCCTATTAGCTATAATCAGCCGGCGCATTCTGTGAGCATAGTAGCCATTATATACCTTCACTCTAGCAATGATCTGCGACTTATCCACATCATGATCTCCAGTATAGACAATACATTTCGCATTTGGCCATCGCTTTTGGGTTGCTAAAACTGCAGCCCATAAAACACGTTCACCACCACCTCCAGCATTACTGAATTTATATTAGCTAAGTCAGTTTGAATTCAAGCAAAAGGAATATCTTCATACCAGAAGGGGTGAAAGAATCCAACAATCCCATCCCATTCCTTATCATCCTTCCCTCCCGTTCCATTCGTAGATTCTATATTCTCCCAATCATCACTACCTCGACTCTTTTCCTTGTTCTCTCTATACTCCCTCTGATCAATCTCCACCCTTTCCAAAACTTGAGCTTTCCTCCCAGCTGTCTTTTGCCTCAAGTAGAACCCCACCGTGCGTCCGACGTAACCTACAAGCTTCGGGCCTGCTAAAAGAATAATCAAAGGTGTCGCACCAAGAATCAAGGCTACTGAAATTGTCCATTTGGTATCCAGCCCAAATGTCCACATATCGCTACCGTCTGAAGCTTTGCATGATTCCGCCATAACTTTTTGAGCGTACAAGTAAGAAGAGAGGGCAGGGGGGTTTTATCTCGAGTTTCCAGGATTACTGTGTCACTTTAGCTGTGACGCGCAGGCGGTGGAGCGTGCGGCCGCGTATACCGATGCGGGACCTCTTTTTTCAAGGATGACATGTGAATGGAACTTCCGACTTGAGAAAATCAAATGTTCAAAGCCATGTTGACCAGAATATTGAGAAATTGGTCGTTGCCTTTGATTTGATTGTCTCTCTAGGGCGCAGAGAATAGAAGTGAAATCATGATGTCTATATTGTATCGGTCGGCCCGCTCATCAATGCACCCTTCTACCAGCTCAAAAATCCCGAGATTATTCTTGCAACTTCCTCCGACTTATCGATCATTCCATGCCTCCCCACGAGCCCAGTCTCTCGATTCTGTTTTAATAGCTACACATGGAGTTCTAGAAGGACTGCACTCTTTTACTGGCCTGCCATGGGCTTTTACACTACCTCTCACTGCGTTAGCTATCCGGACGGTCCTTATCTTTCCACTGGGCATCAATTCACGACGAGCTGCGCAAAAACAAATCGACTTAATGCCCCTCATGAATGCCTGGCAACATCAATTTAGAAAACAATCAATACAAGAGGTTGGCCATTTAGGGCCGGATGCGGCAAATCAGTTTGTTAAGGATAAAATGAATAAGAAGAAGAGAGAACTCTATTCAAGATACAATTGTGGTACTTGGAAACATTATCTGCCATTTTTGCAATTGCCCGTCTGGATGATCGCGGTAGAGACGATTCGAAAAATGTGCGGCGCACATGATGGGTTATTGAAATGGATCGAATCGCTGTTCACATCGAGTAAAGCAAACGAGGCAACGGCTACTACGGATTTGGACCTGGGCTCTCTACTATTAGAGCCGACCTTCGCGACAGAAGGGGCATTGTGGTTTCCCAATCTTCTCGTTCCGGACCCAATGTTGCTACTACCTTTCATGCTCTCTGGGTCCATTCTATTAAATCTCACAAGCCAGGGGAAACCTAAGAGTGTATTCATGAGGAGATTAATGAATTCGTTGAAGGTAGTCGCTCTTGCAATTATTCCACTTACATTGCAGATGCCAAGTGCAATGTTGGTGTATTGGACATCTTCCTCTTTGCTTGCTTTTGGACAAGCCAAGATGTTGGATGTTCTTATACCGATTAGAAAACCTGTAGTACCATGTAAAGGGGGCCAGCCTGTTAGATATGCAGGTACCAGGGAGAGGAGTTGAAGATGTAGCATGGTTGCTACGGGCAATAGGCAGTAATGATCTAAATGACTGATATACCCTGTGAGAGATGAATAATGATCGGCGTTAGAGTCAAGAAAGGAATGAAGCATGCGATTTCGGACTTGAAGGATTGAGCAGCGAAACATAACGCATATTGGCAGCACAAAAAGGAGTGGAACGTTGGTGCGAGCAAATGGATAATTTGAGACGAATCTAATCGTCGACTGCGGGACGCAAATCAGTAGTGCAAAAGCTACCTAGTACGATTAGATAGCTGTGCTTTTTCCTAACCATTCTAACTGTCAAAGTACGTTCCTAGCCAACATTCACAATACGTAGGCAATTTGTGACATATAATATACTGCCACAACTTTTCTCTTGCCCTCGCCCCCATCTTCCTACAGATATATATTACAGGAAGATAATGAATTAACTGGATTCACTCATGTAACTTTTCAGCCTTTTAGTCAAAGTTCCAATCACTTGCTGCCCATCCTTGTTCCAATAAAAAACACGCTAGCATAGTGATTGTGCACGCTAGATTACCAATTAGCACTTATTTCCAACGCGTCCTGGCGAAGTGTGGAAAAGTCGCGTAAAGTGTTCCCTCTTAAAAACACTTGGGATCCATTCTCATAAACTCTTCCTTTGTTTTTTCCTCAAGAACGATCTCCGCCTACATTTCAATCTACAATACATCCTCTCTTTTTCTATTCAAAGGTTGATTGATTGTAGGCTTGACTGTAATCAAGTTTCTTTATTATTTCTAATTTAATAGTGGTTTGCTTTCCACTCATCTTTTCTCTTCACCGTCCGGTTTGATTAACCCCTCCAAAATTTACAACGGAATCTACGAACAAAACCGTCGCCATCATGTATGTTTATAAGAGAGGTATGTACACTGATTAGAAGTTCCTTTTATTGCCTGTACTCATTACTTTTAGATGGACGCAAGGAACGCGTTCAATTCGATAAAATCACAGCTCGTGTGTCGAGATTGTGTTATGGTCTCGATCCTGATCACATAGATGCTGCTGCCATTACCCAAAAGGTCATTTCTGGTGTCTACCAAGGTGTCAATACTATTGAGCTTGACAACCTCGTAAGTTGATCCCCCCCTCAGGAAAACATAATGAGACTGGTTCTCGCTCCAAGGAATACTGCTGACTTCATCCAAAGGCCGCAGAAACTGCTGCATATATGACAGTCACCCATCCCGATTATGCCATTCTAGCTGCTCGTATTGCAGTTTCAAACCTTCACAAACAAACCAAGAAACAATTTTCCCACGTTATTCGCGATTTATACCAATATACAAACCCAAGAAATGGCACAGCATCTCCTATGATTAGCAAGCAAACTTACGAGTGTGTTATGAGACATGAAGAGGAACTCAACTCTGCTATCGTCTATGACCGAGATTTCAACTACCAATACTTCGGATTCAAGACCCTCGAGCGATCATATCTCTTACGTCTTGATGGCAAAGTTGCAGAGCGTCCACAACAGATGATCATGCGTGTTGCCGTTGGTATTCACGGTGATGATATTGAAAGTGCGATCGAAACTTATAACTTGATGTCCAACAAGTACTTTACACACGCTTCACCAACACTCTTCTCTGCAGGTACTCCACAAGCACAACTTTCATCATGCTTCCTCATCGATATGAAGGAGGACAGTATTGATGGTATCTACGATACTTTGAAGATCTGTGCCATGATTTCAAAGAATGCTGGTGGAATTGGTCTTAACATTCACAGAATTCGTGCTACCGGTGCATACATCGCTGGTACCAACGGAAACTCCAACGGTATTGTTCCTATGCTCCGAGTTTTCAACAACACTGCCAGATATGTCGACCAAGGTGGTAACAAGCGCCCTGGTGCATTTGCTGTGTACCTTGAGCCATGGCATGCGGACGTTTTCGAGTTTCTTGATCTGCGCAAAAACCACGGCAAGGAAGAAGTTCGTGCACGCGATCTTTTCTATGCCTTGTGGATTCCTGATCTGTTCATGAAGCGTGTTGAAAAGAACGGAGAGTGGACTTTGATGTGCCCGAATGAGTGCCCTGGTTTGGCAGATGTGTATGGCGAGGAGTTCGAGGCTCTCTACGAAGGTTATGAGAAGGCAGGCAAGGGTCGCAAGACTATCAAGGCACAAAAGCTTTGGTACTCTATTCTTGAGGCTCAAACCGAGACCGGAAACCCTTTCATGCTTTACAAAGATGCATGCAACAAGAAGAGCAACCAAAAGAACCTCGGTACTATTCGCAGTTCCAACTTGTGCACAGAGATTGTCGAGTACTCTGCACCGGATGAGGTTGCTTGCTGTAACTTGGCTTCCATCGCTTTACCAACCTTTGTCAACATGAATGAGGGAACTTATGATTTCCAGAAGCTCCACGAGGTTGTTCAAGTTGTTGTTAGAAACTTAAACAAGATCATTGATATCAACTACTATCCCGTTCCAGAAGCTAGAAAAAGCAATTTCCGTCACCGACCTATTGCTGTTGGTGTTCAAGGTCTTGCTGATGCTTTCTTGGCCCTTCGTCTTCCATTTGACTCTCCAGAAGCCAAGCATCTCAACATTCAAATTTTCGAGACCATCTACCACGCTGCCTTGACCTCATCCGTTGAGATTGCAAAGGAACTTGGCCCATACGAAACTTACCAAGGCTCCCCAGTCTCCAAGGGTGAACTCCAATATGACATGTGGGGTGTTACACCTACTGACTTGTGGGATTGGGATTCTTTGAAGCAATCCATCAAGCAACACGGAGTTCGCAACTCGCTTCTCGTTGCACCTATGCCAACTGCCAGTACTTCCCAAATTCTTGGCTTCAATGAATGTTTCGAGCCATACACTTCGAACATCTATTCCCGTCGTGTTCTTGCTGGAGAGTTCCAAGTCGTCAACCCATGGCTCCTCAAGGACCTCGTCGATATGGGTCTCTGGTCCGACAACATGAAGAACCGTATTATCGCTGATGGTGGATCTATTCAAAACATCCCCAACATTCCAGCTGATATTAAGGCCCTTTACAAGACCGTTTGGGAAATTTCTCAACGAACAATCGTCCAAATGGCTGCTGATCGTGGTGCGTTTATCGATCAATCTCAATCAATGAACATTCACATGAAGGATCCTACAATGGGCAAGATCACATCTATGCACTTTGCTGGCTGGAAATTGGGCTTGAAGACCGGAATGTACTATTTACGTACTATGGCTGCTTCAGCACCCATTCAATTCACCGTCGATCAAGAAGCTCTCCTTGTAGCTGACACCAATGTCGCTCGTGAACGTACCTTGAAGAAGCGCACTTTACCAACTTCTGGTTATGTCTCTAGCGCTTCGTCGATCAACGGCGGTGGCCCAAGACCTATGTACGCTGGTAAATCCGCACAATCCATCGGTGCACCAAAGGATGTACCAACACCAAGCATTACACCTCCACCTGCATCTAGCAAGGAAATTCACACTCCAGTTGCTAAGACTCCTTTCAAGGCTGATGTAGAAGAGGGTGATAGTCCAAAAGCACTCGCTACTGAGCCTACAGATGCAGTTCCTAAGGAGGAAGAATTGCTTGAGTCAAGTGTTGAGAAGAAGACCCAAGATGAGGATCAAGGCAAGGACAGCACCGATAGAGAGTATGACATCTATGCTGATGCCAAGTTGCAATGTAAGTTTTCTCTATTCTCTTCTCATCGAATATTTCACATACTAATAAACAAATAGGCAGCATTGACAACAAAGAAGAATGTATGATGTGCAGTGGATAGAGTATGTTAGATGAGAGATGAGTAAAGCTCACGCTTTGGTGCTTTTGGTTTTTGGGGAAAGGGGTAACAAGGCGTTGATTTATTGATTGATTGTCATTTTTCACGGGAATGGCAGGATGGATGGATGGATAAACAATATGGTTATTATGTAGGTACGATATCGATGTTGTATGAATAATTGAGGATACGGGGGGAAGAAATTAGTCTTCAGGAACATGTGCAATTATGGGAAGTTAATTAGTACTTTAGTCTAGATAGTTCATTGCAATGATGTTTTTATAAATCATTCGGTACGTGGCGAAGATATGATGCAATCATATCTTTGACTTTGGGGATACCTCCCGAGGTTGATTCGAAAGAGTGAGATGTGAAATCAGCTACCCAGCTCCCCTGTTTCCACTCTTTTTCCATCTCTAACTTATCACACTCTTCCTCTTATACCCCCCTATTCACCAAACTCGCTTCCCTTTATTCTCTCAGTCCCATACCCTGCCCTTCTTTCAATCCCCAAGTTTTCCCATACATAACAACTCAAATTCCTCGGTGCATTCGAGGTAAATGCATGATCTCTCTCTTCCGTGCTTCCAGAAAATAACATCAGAGGCCTTCATCTGAAGCCCCCTGTTAATTCCTTGCTCGGCTGTCAACTTATCTTTGTCTTGATCTCGGTAATGATTACAAGTCATTCTCTTGCAACTTTTCTTTGAACTGTCCTTTCTTCCTTTTCTTTCTTTTGTGATTACTTGCTTGCTTGTATTGTAATATATATGTAGATACTACACTACCTATATACCCAACAAAGACGAGTATAAATTTACACTTACTCACTCACTCCCATTCATAAATCCATATAAATCTCCCATCATCGTTTCTCCGTCAAGCTCCTCACCTCCCCTCTTCGCATTTCTCTTTTCCGTTTTACCCTTGGACTTCCAATTTCAAAAATTCGGATTTCATGGTATGTACATACATGCATACATACATTATATTACATTTCCATTCTATTTATTTTATATTTCTTACCGTTATATTCTACCCACTTCGAATAAACCACCACTACCAATTCGACGTGCTGATCGGATCTGATTTGACCTATCGATACAAATACATGTACATAATCATAATGGCGGATATATGTAACCTTAGAAGATTTTTCACAAAGAAGTGATGTGTAGATATATAGATACTGGAATACATACATACCAACAGCTCAAGCATTTACACATATACACATACACATACGCATATAATCAAACCTAAACCCAAACTTAAGCCCAAACCCACTTAATCTATATCCAACTATACTATACCCAACTACACTACACTTTACAATACAACACTATACCATCTCCCCCTCCCCCTCCTCATAATCTTCCCAATCTTTCCAATCAACTCATGATCCACCGCAAAACGCATAACGCAGAACGCATAACGCAAAACACATAGCATGCATCATTGCCCAGTTTAACCTCCTGCCTGTTGAAATATTTCCTGCCTGCCGGTCAGCTGCATACCCGGTGCGAAGCACTATCATCCAAGTGCCTTTGCTAACTTTACAATTCTCCCTTCACTGCCGAGTTCCGCTTCTTTTCGTGCCCAGTGAGCAAACTGCAATCCGTCTAATCTAGGCCAAGCGCAAGCATCTGCACTTGAACGTCTACTAAATGAGTAACATTGGCAAAGATAACAATTGCTCATATCAATTCGGCATTCATTCGTCATCTTCATTATAATTCGACTCCACAACAAGATGGTTTCACAAAATCACAAAAAGGTATCAATAAAAACTTTTAATAGTATTAACCTTCATTTTTTAAACTATTTATTACAGTTCATAATTCGTACCGTCATTCATGCTTGAAAGCAGAATGTGTACCATTTGCCTCCCACCCACGCCATGCCATGCCATGATCTCATTTATCCACCATTAAATTTCCATTAACATCCACGGATTACCCCAATTGTTATTACCATGTCTATGGCGTCATGTGCATAGCTTCATATGATATGTATGACCAGAAATCCCATCCATACCTATCATCAAATGCCCCCATACCATCCATCGTGAGTCGTCAAAAGTTAAAGAAAGAAATTGTAAAATAGTATAATCAAGAATCGAAAAAGGAGAAGGGTATCGTTGCGAGTCCAACTACACTCAAATTCCGTTATATTCACCTTCAGAAGCATTGCCGTATCAATAAGATAAGGAAACGGACATCATGAAGTTGTTTACAAGAAAAGAGCGGCGAGACCAGCAGCGGCCATCAAACCAGTAGCACCAGTTGGAAGGGAACCCATGGCGGATGAGGTTGCGGATGCTGCAGCGCTACCAGCAGCAGAGGTGGCGGAAGTGGCTCTGCTGGTGGCAGATGAAACTGCGCTGGAAGCACCTGAAGCCAAGCTAGAGGCGGCAGATGAGGCAGAGGATTGAATAGAAGAGATGGCAGATGAGGCGCTGGAGGAGATAGCGGAAGCGGAGGAAGCAGCCTCGGAGGAAACGCTGGCAACAGCTCCAATACCAGAGATGGTGGTGGATCCTACAGTGGTCTCAAAAGTGGAGGAATCGCTAGTGACGGTGGAGACGATAGCAGAGGTGGTGATGGCAGAGGAGATACCGCTGTCAGTTGGGCTTGGAGTGCTGTAAATGGTGGAAGATCCAACAGTAGACTCGAAGGTAGAATCGTCACTGGTAATGGTGGAGACAACAGCTTCGGTAGAGATTGGAGTAGAGGATACAACAGCAATACCGCCGGCACCGTAAATTGTAGTAGAACCAATGGTGGTAGTGATGGTCTCAGATCCAGAGGTAACTGTTGCCAGGAGAGCAGAGGTGGTGATGGCGGAAGAGCTGGCAGCAGCCTATTGAATTTGGTTAGTAAATATTCAAATTCACTTAACAATGATATCATTGTTGAAATTAATCTGTTCCTGGACGCCCAATCTCCTTTGTCGTTGGAAATAATCGGGGAAGAACCACCAAGAACCCCACAAATAGAAGTTGACATCATGCGATAGAAAGAAAGAAAGAATAAAACTTACAGATGATTCAGCTGAACCACTTCCGGAAGCAGAGGCGGTAGAAGTAGCCAAGGTGGATGACTCGGCGGAACCAGTGGTAGAGACAGCTATTGAGTGTTAGGAAAAGGTCAAATTGAAACCCGGCATCAGAAATATCATACCTGCGCAGTAGTTTTGGCCGTAGGCGATAACGGAAACAGCAGCTTCAGTACCACATGCGGCGTTGGAGCAATCACGGATACCGTAGGCAAAGTCTGGCTTGGTGCAAAGACAGGCAGCATCAGGGGCAGAGCATCCAAGAGCTTGAGCTTGGGCGAGCATGTTGCTGATACAGGTTTGCTATAGATATAAGATTAGTCATTGGACATGGAAGAGCAAAACGTCGCGATCAAGTTGCACAGAGCGTATGCAATTTGACGGCGACGACATCAGCATATCGGAACCAGAATTAAATACTTACACCACATGATGGAAGATCGGTGAGGGTTTGAGCGACAGAAGCAGCTGCGAAAGCGCTGATGGCGAGGATAACTGAGGACTTCATATTGATTATCGTGGGTTGAGGAAGTATACTTCGTAAATTGGTATTGTAGAATCTTTGAGATTGAAGAGAGTTGGTCTTTCGAAAAGATTTGATGGATTGAGATGGTGATTAGAAGTTATTTATCTTTACTTATGAAGATGGATGTGGAAAGGTGTGACAAAGGTGGATGGGTAGATGGAAGAAGGTTTTTTCTTTGTTTATAGAGAAGTGAACTGGTTTGAAAGTAAGTTTGGGTTGGGGGGGTGGAAGTGAATCTTATTATAAATTTCCACAGACGGGGAAGGACCATGGAAAAGCGAAGTGAAGTCAGAGTGAATATTGAGCCTTGACTATCATGATTGAGTGAAGCTTGATTATTATTATTTTCCTTTCCTTTCCTTTCCTTTCTTGCTTGGGTTGAGAAATTAGCTTAGATGGGAAAGAGTGACGAAAGGGACATCCAGATCCAATGAACATGAAGCTAAGGTAAGGTACCCAATTTGCCATCAGTCTGTTAGAAGCTGGGCAAAATTATTAGCTCCCTCAACCAACCAATTGACTAATTCATGATCGAGTTAGTCCGGTCAATCTAGTCTCGTTGTAGTTGTAGTTAGACTCTGCTGGATAAAGGTGCTTATTCACCTATTCGCTTTGACAAAATCCCTGGGTCCAGAGTAGACGGTTTGGATAGGTATATCAAGACTAATCAAAACTAATTACCAATTGAAGCTGTATAACTAACCATCATCTAATTTCCATCATTTCAACTCAAGTATACCGATGATTCCATATTTGCAAATTCAAACCCATACATTTGTTACCCTTTTGGGAATGATTTGTTCATCCACTATACCATTTCATCTGAATATTCCGCCATGAATAAAAAATCATACTTTGTGAGGGTCATTTTGCCAACAAGTCCCTCTACGCTGGCCATGTCTTTTTCCCAAAGCTTGGAAACTCTCACCGATTTGTGAACTCTCAAATGTACGTTACCGTTTTGATTGTACTAGTTGATGCATCTTTACTTCATTCATGGTAGAGGACCAGTAGTATCATTAGAAGTGGAGGATACCAGCCACGAAGTCGATATAAGATGGCTGGAAACATGATTTTCCTTGTAGGCACACCAAAGACGGGATTTGGGGAGGAGATGTTGTCCAACTTTCACTCGCTTGCAGATGCTAATGCGTGGGCATTGGGTACATGTCGAGTTCCAAGAAATCGTTGGTAAATTTCTCCGCATTTATCGACAAGGAAGAGGAGGGAAAAAGAAAATCCAAGGTTGGTTTTTAGAGGTAGAGAGGCATGCAAGTAAGGTCGAAAGCAGATTGTGGCGTGTCGTGGCGCATTCATCTAGTTCTCTCCAAGGTTCTGACATCACGGACAGTGTGGCTGATGTCAATGATATGGATGGATGGGTGATATGGATATGGTTGATATTGGTGATACTGCATGGACAATCAAATGTATGTTTCTCATGTCATGTCATGCCATGCTATACCAACCATGCTATGCCATACGATACGATACGGGTCACTTTACCTTCTCTCCCATCCCCAGATCTTCCATGTTTAATTTCATGCTTTCTTGATCATTCACTCACATTCTATCTAGGTAATTAGGTAGGTAGCAGGTAGGTAGCAGGTAGGTATACTTTTGCATTCTTGAGCTAATTATCCTACAATTCATTGTTACACAGATGCTGCTCTGTTCCAGCGATATGCGTACGCGGTACAAAAAAGAGTGCAAATCACTGTGACGATTGACCTAGTCACCATCATCCAAAACCAAGTTTCCTAACAGTGTTTTCATGCTTCGCTGGCACAGAAAAGTGGGAATATGTTTCGTTTACTTGGTGATACTCTGTACATTACATTTCTCTCCTCCCATTTCCATCAATTTGTCATGGGGGTTCAATTCAGGTTCATAAACAAATCAATCGTATCGAAAAAACAAACTCAATTGTTATCGAACACTTCGCAATAATATCGTGAGCCGTGAGTCGTGACGTCTATCCATTATCGAGAGTAAGATCTTCCCTCCAAACTTTCCATCTTTTCATTAATATCCAAGCTTGACTACCCAGGTCAAATCTTATTTCAGGGTCCACAGAGAGGCTGGGATACCAACCGGGGATGATCTGCACTTCCTATCTTTCGCAATTACTACAAAAGTCGAGACTCGAGACACCACTAAAGCAGGGAAAGGAAGGTCACGGCGACTCAATATTATTAGGCCACTATACCGGCTTTGACCAACGAAAAGAATACAAGTTCCCCACGAAATCAAGGATGAATCCTGGCTCATTGAATTAAGTGGTTCGAATGTCCATGTTGAGCTGAAGGAGGTCGAGATGAAAATATTTGATATCGATGTTCATTGCTGATGTCGATATCGATATCGATGGAAGCTTCTAGGAGGTTTATTCATGTAGGTGAAATCTAACAGGAAATATTCGGCGATGCAATAGAGAATATGGGATTTTCAGGAAACACAGAGGAGAGGATACCTAGGTCAACGGAGTAGGTAGGTATTTGTGTGATGAAATCAATTCTTTCACTGCCTGGGTCGGTATTGATTTCAATATTATCCGCAACTTCAATTTCCTCTCGACCTCCTTCATTTCCTCCAAATCAACTAATTGTATCACACAAACCTCTTGGACCTCTCGTTGCATTACCTACCTAGTAGGTATTAGATGCTTTCCGTACTTTGAGCCATGAAGCTGACTACTAGGTACCTGGTAGATATCACAAAGTTTTCGCGCTATTGAATACTTAATACTTGATTGACACTTGATGATTCTATTGAAAAACGTGCCTCGTGCCTCGTGCCTAGGTAAATCCTGTCGTCGTTCGGCCATCTCCTCTTTCACCACCATTCTTCATTCCCGTGGCTGGTAAAAACTTTAAAAAAACTTAATTTCATCTCCTTCGGTAATTCAACGAACCATTCAACTAGAACCAATCCTTCAGGTGAACAAGGATCAGCTCATGATTATTTTTCCTATCGTCTTCGACCTACCCTTTCCATCGAGCCATTCTCTTAATTTTCAATCCGGAGTATTGATTTTTGCAAGCTAGAAGCTTTCTTCCTGCCCCTCCAGTTTCCAATCATTTTCCCACGATATTAAACACCCCTTCCGGAGAAAGGGTACAGCCTCATCGGATCGAGTGAACTGATATCCATCCAAGATCCATTTATCCGTCCACATCCAGATAACGATAACGTTGCGGCAAGGAACCGAAGGAAAGGGTCCCCGAGACATCTCAGCTCGGGTGGCAGTCCAGACGTGATCTTCATATCCATGTATGAAGTAGGGCGATGCGAATATACAATTCCCAATTTCACAATGTCACAATTTCACAATTCCACAATTCCACAATATCATGACCCCGCCGCCAAAATAGGATCGATCCTACGGTCCCACCAAATAGAATATCCTACCACTTCACTTTCTCTGTGTCTATCTGTACACGAAACTTTTCAAGCGCAAAGTTATTCTCCTACAACAGTTTCTGTCTTTTCGACAATAAACACAATTGGATCCTAAACAAGTCTGGTCCGCATTAGAATCTGACTAATAGATTCTTACTTCGAGATCTCAATACACCGCCTATTCGTTGTTCAAACTTCAAAGCGATTGATGGAGCGCAATGAAGCAAAAAGTGATGTGGTAGTTCAAATCTCCATTTCGTTCGCATTCCAATGTTTTACAGTTGCTCGGTCGCGAAAATTTCAATCGTCGTGAGCAGTGGAGACAATGCAAATTTTAAAAAAAAAATTGCCAGCGCAACTGAGCTCGAGCAAAAATTTCAATCGAGTGCACTCTCTGTTTCTCCGCCAGTCTTGCGTCACTTCCAATTCCAGAATTTGACCTCCTCTCTGTTCATGAATTGATCTGACCTTTTAGACCATACATCATAACAGCTGTCTGTACCTTCATCCAAGATTCAATCAATGAATAATCTGGGAATATTCAAATGTCTTATAGTTATGTCATAATATCGGCATTACATTTTCTGGGTCACCTAGAGTCGTAGCCCTAGCCCAAGCCCGAGCTCAAGCTCCAGCTCCATTGAGTTAGTGGAGCTATACTTGGCCAGCCCCACCACTCATGCTGTCTTTCATTTTTTTGTCTTGCATCTTTCTTTCTTCCTCAGCGCTCACTGATCTTTCGGTCCGTTGGTAATAGTCGTGAATGACAATCAATACCTGATCAATTTGGACCGACAACAAATATGGAGGGACCCGAATGATGACTGACTCGAAATTCACGAATTTCGCTTCAGGACCAGCTGTCAAAGTCAGCGCGTCTATTTGAGGACGTATTCGCGTTCATGGTGAAAGTGGTGTGAAATACATAATGAATGCTTTTGAGCTTGTAATTTACAAATCTCTTTGTCTAGTCTTGTTAAGAAGTCGGTAAGCTACATGGATCAGTGAGCAACGAGCATACCTTTCTTGGAATATTCGACCCCAATCATCACCATTGAAAGTTTATTTGTAGTTCATGAACTGCGCCAATTCTCGCCCTCTATTCCGTGTTCCATATTCTAGTTTTCTACCCTTTTCTCCTTAGTACCAAATCAAGTGGATGATCCTTTTCTCGGAATTACCTAACAATTATTTGGTACCCCCACCAAAATTCTGCACCCCACTCAAAAAAAAAATGGTTCACGTGACCGAAATTGTTCTCTTCAAAATCTTCACTACATCCACAAAAAAACTTCACAACATCCTCAAAAAGAGGTCAAAAAGAGCAAAATATGAATCTATTGGCGGTGCTGGGAATCGAACCCAGATTGAAGCGGGATGTATGAGTCCGTAACGACTCGACTTCGTGAAGACCCTGAGAGGAGAAACCACAACACCACGTGCTACCATTACACCACACCACCTTGTCATTTGATGAAGGACGTGGTTGGGATTTTGAACTATGAAGCAGAATTTGTTTAGGCCCACCAGTGTGGACTGAGAGCTACTAGGTAGACACTGTCGTGGGGTCCCACTTGAGTATGAGTAACTAGATCACTTTACCCTCTAAGTCTTGAGCCACTAGTGTGACTCAATTTGTCTTCTATCAAGAGGCCAACAATACTCTGCCGTTATCTCGAGGCTCATAAGAGTGCAACTCTAAGATGTACGGTTTTCCAAAACGAATTACAAACAAAAACAACATCCTGCACTACCCGCAGCTTTCGGGCCTGCTATCGCTGCCAAACTCACCAGCGGATCTGGGGTTGAGAATATGGAAGTAATCAAAACTTTTTCTCCGGCTAAGCAGTATGGAACTCGGTTGTTATTCTGGAGCAGCTTGAGAACTGTGTGGATCATGTATATATGTCTATTTCAGGTGTTTTTCTCGTCATTAGTCTTTTCTTGATTCAATAGAAGCTAGCACGCTGCATATTCCTACGAGAACGAGGTCAAAGGCTGAAGAGGAAATCAAACGAGAGCGTAGTCAATAATAGTGGTTGAACTGAAAAGGTTGAACTAGAATAGAAAGAACAAGAAAGTAGTTATAGGATATGTGCTTCGCAGTGTGGATGGTTAGAGCTTTATACATCATGCTGGGAGGGGGAACTCTGAAACTTATGGATTGACGATCGGAATAGGCACAGTAGTAGTAATCATAATACCCTTCTTCAACCGGTTCCAAAGTTTCTAATATCATTCGGTTATGAAATCTCAGTTGTGGTATTATAAGTGAGTAGAAACACATGAGAACTAAAATTCAAAATTCCAGAAGTTATTGGTGATATCAAGTGTAATGAGGATTTCCCCCTTATGAGTATTGTTAGGAGGAGGAATACGCTGAAGTAATAAACATCATATCAAGCTTTATTTCTGATTTTGTAGAGACTATGACATTTTCTATGGGGGTTTCAACTCAGAATAGTTTTTGAACTTTATGTATATTGTCTAAGCTTTTGAACCTTTTGAATCGTTTGAATCGTTTGAATCGTTTGAATCGTTTGAATCGTTTGAATCGTTTGAATCGTTTGAATCGTTTGAATCGTTTGAATCGTTTGAATCGTTTGAATCGTTTGAATCGTTTGAATCGTTTGAATCGTTTGAATCGTTTGAATCGTTTGACTCGTTTGAATCGTTCAGATTGGATTCCAGCAGACTTATGAATTATTATTGAAAGTGAAAAAGTGAAACAACCCTGATCAAACTGGAGCAGTGTAATCGCTTTTTCTGCAGTAAGCCAGCAGGCTGATAGAATAATAGACTTGCTGTGGATACAACAGTTAAACAGATTGGAAATGTGAGATCATCTGCAAACATTGCAGCTGAATACATAGGACCAGCAGTCTTTCTACAGCTGATTGACTTGAAAACGAATGATTAAAGTCAAGTAACCACCAGAAATTTCTCGATAATAAAGAGAGAACTTCATATATAATACAAAAGCTTCAACTAGAACATGTTAAAAGCAAAAACAATGCATGGCGTTTCGGTATCTGTCAGTTATGAAGCAAAGGCTGAAACCCTGAATCAAAGGGAGCAGTGATATCTATGCACCTATTATTGTTGTTTTGTAAATTAAAAGTCAAGATTCTAATGAGTATATTTGTGTAGAAGCTTAAAAAGAATGCGTTTGTTCTAGGTGGAATAGCAACATTGACTGGATGGAGTACCTACCGAAGGATCAATCTCGAAGCATATTTCAAACATGTGCTTGTGTGGCCAGAATTTAGGAAAGTAAGATTTTACAAAGTGGTTGATGACCATACGAAAAGAACCATATGCCTAGGTAGAAGGAAAACCGATGATTAGACTAAGAATGGGTAGAAGGCAATGATTGTCTGAAGTGGAGTGCTTACCAAAGATCGAATATCTTGATTAAATGCAAATATCTGCAGGCTAGAAGGGGATACCTAGCTAGTACTTCCAAGATTAGCTGGAAGTAGATATTGGATATATCCAGTATCAAATGTATTATGCGAGGTTACTCTGAGATTGGAGTGCTTACCGTAGGTCTCTTCATTTAACTATTCCGTGAATGAAAAACAAGATTGTAGTGAGTATATCTGCTAGATAGTGAGTGAGTAAACTATCGATCTAGATATCTTGAAGGAGATTTGATTACCTACATAAATACCTCCCTAAAACATATGGATATCTTAAACACAATATGGAATTTTCGATACAAAAGTGACTAGAACAACATTCAACTGAACCAAATGACAATCCTCGGTAGGTACTCCAATAAGCCATCCCGTTTGCTCACAATAATATTGCCAAAACTTGAGCAGATCGAATGGCAGTAAATACAGTAATAAATCCGATATACTAACTCACCAAAATGTATGCACACTCTAGTTTTAATTTTCTTCCCAAGTAATTAAGATATATTTGGAGTTACGGTAGGTACCCCGAATGTTAAGTAGTTTTTGTTCAGGTATATATTTCGCTAAGTATATAGTATGTCATTGAGTTGGTAGTCATGTTAACGCGCTTACGGTGCTCCCTCGGCTGCAATACAAGTCTATTATTGCGATATGTATTATGAAAAGTTCAAGTCTCATAATAAGTCCGATCCCTAAGTGTCGAGGGATAATCAGTTCTCTAGGTTGTAACTCACGTATCTATATGGACATTTGTAAGGTTGCGAATTTCTACGTTTGTTACATGAGCTGCGGTGAGTACTCACTGCTTGAAGTTTTCATTGGAAAGAAGAAGTTTGGATATTTCAACCTGAGATTCTGAAAACTGTGATATAATAGAATAAGGGAATGATGTGGGAATGTACAGTGGGGGAAGAATACGATCGGGAAGAATATGGTAGGGGAAGAAGCTGGTGGGAAAATAGTGAGGGGAAAAGTACGGAGTATAATGGGGGAAGAATTGGCGAAAGGAAGAAAATCCAAACACTTATTAGCTATGGTCTAAGCTTACCTATGTATGAGCGAGAAATATGAGATTGAGAGGGAATACCTCGGTAGGTATTCCAAATTTTTCCAGTAAGTTAAGTACTCAATTACGATCATGATCTAAAATGATATACTCAAGTACAATAAACCTAAATGATAAAAACTTCGGTAAGTACTCCAAGACACTGAAGCATAATAATAGACATATCTTTCATTTAATGAGTGAAGAACTTTAAACATTTATCAAATTATGTATTATTATATTACATCACTTTATTATTTGATAAAGATTATATATAATGTTTCAAATTATTAATTTTTTTTAGTTAAATTTATTAATATAGGCTCAGAGTTATGTATAGTTGTAAGGTTTTTATACGTATAAGTAGTTAGATTGTTTTACTTTTTAAACTTTGAGATATAAATATAATATAATTTATTATTGATATTAAAAGGTTTAGAATACTTTGTTGTTACTTTGAGTATTTCGACTCAACGTCCTCACATATGAAACTCAATGGATCAGAAGTTCTCTGATTAGCTGCAAGCTTTGAGGCATTTCCTATAGCTCGCTTGCTCACTTATATTCTCGGGTTTCAAATTCATTGCCTTCTTTCCTTTTCTCCAATAAGTTCCTCTTGGTTTGAGGAGAATACAGAAGACTGGAACCTAAATGTAGGGTCTAGTTTTCAATATGTATTCACTCTAATCTGCTAGCTAACTATGAAGGACATAAACCTTATATAAGGGCTATTGAAAGGGCTAGCCTTCGCTTTCGCTTAAACGGACTACAAAAGCCTTTGGCTTAAGCCTATGTCCACACAGTTCCATATCCAGAAAGAAGGAATAAGAATACATTAATGATTAAGGATTCTTCCAACATGACCTTTCCGTTTTACTTGGCAGAATTTTGCATAGTCCTAGAGACCAAAGTATCTAATAGATAATTGTCAGCTATATATACGTAGAGACTAAGTTCAATGAGCAATGAACTTACTCATAATTGTTATGTTTATGATGATTGAGTGTTGCTTGGGCTTTATGAATGCTTCTTTGCACACATCTTCAGTGTGACTTTTCAAATCACGATATACTCTGTCGGCTTCTCGAATGGTTTCAAAAGACAATAGGGTTAGAAGGCCCATGGGTCAGCTTCAGATGAAGTTGAAAGGAAGAGAGTACGTATGTTTTAGGGTGACTTGCCTCGAATTTTGCTTGGTATGTTATCTGGGATTCCCATCTTGTCGATAGTGGTGAACATAGCTTCGACGAATCCAGTCCTCTCAACTTGTTTACTGCCAGTAGAACCTTCCTTGAAATATTCAGAAGTCCACTCTGGATCAAAGAGGGACTGTATAACACAGTGTAGAGTCAATTCGAACAAGCAATCTTTCATAAGAGTAACCTTGGAACTCTTTTGGATCAGCAAATCAGTAAACTTTTTCGTCTCAAAAAGTGAAGCTTGCCACATCTTGGTGTTGGAGTGAGACCCAATAGGAGGAGCTATCATTTTGCGAAGCAATTTCCCGTCATCGTTTATAGTCGTCTGCATATTTGGTCCATATATGCCAAAGAAGCCAAAAAGCTTCACTGGCTTTACGGACCCAGCTGCCTGGCTTGATATTGGGTTGATCAATTCAGGATCGGCAGTCCAGAGCATGTCTCCGCTTGGTGAAGAGAGCATGATTTTATCAGTGTTTAGGTCTTTAAATGGAGTATATCTGACATGCCAAACATGGAAAATTCTGCTTATACTAGCACAGCATAAGCCAGGTACGCTTAATGGATTGAGAAAAGCATCTATGGGAACCAGTCTCTTATCCATAACGGAGGCAAACATCTCAATACCGGAACAAGCTTAGAATAGCTGCTAGCCACCCAGGCATCAGCTGTGTGTATCCTGTAAAGCTGTAAGAATACTGCCAGGATCCATAAAGAAGAAGGTTCTCACACGGAGATTTATAAACAGGGAAACCGCTTTTGTTTGCATTGTGGAAGTTTGAAGTTCTTGAGAGTATCTTCTCAGACAAGCGAATCAAGAACAGAAATGATGAAATAGACAGAAATAGCTGAAGTATGGCGCTTGAAACTAGCAGATAATATGCGTTGAAAAGCGAGGGGGATAATAATGGAGGCAATGAAAGCGGTAGAGATTAAATTATTACCGATTGTGAAATTCATGTCTAGGTAATTAGAAAGGTTTATATTCATCGCAAGGTGCAAATCATGCTGATCATTTTCCAATATTTAGCTCGCTCGATTTGTAATATCAATGCATGATCTCTTTCCTAGGTGTAGGACATATAATTGTCACCGATGACACTCTAAAGAAGTAGGAATATCATAATATTGGTGTGCAATTAATTCTCGGTAACGATTAGCCCGTGAGGAGGTGGAGGGTTACATTTTCCGTATATCACTTCCCTGACTACGCATGCACTACTCCGCAAATGAGTTCAGCCGGGCATAGCTTTATCTAATGATTTGCTTTACTTGTAATAGAGGTTTCCCTCTGAAAAGCTTTGTAGCAATCCCATTTCTTATTTTTCCTTCAGTTACCTTGGTGAGTATTTTCATGCCGACACAAAGATGTCCACGAAAGCAGAGCAACGGGACTATATATTCGAAAGGGATTATAAATCTTCTATGCGGTGAGATTTCCCCTTTGGTGGCACTGAGTTGATGAAGCTAATGGATAATTGCAGCTTGAATTATAACCACTTTTTGATCAAAGAAGTCTGTGGATACCTCGTGCACCCAAGTATCCCGACGAATCAGACAAATCTGCGAATCGCAGATGTGGCTACAGGTACTGGGTAAACAACCAAGCTGTGCAAGACTTGAGCTGTGTCTGCTAACGAAATTGGTATCGAGGATTTGGGCCTGTGATCTGGCCAGCAAGCTCCCCGAGACTGTACGCATCGACGGATTCGATATTTCTGATGCCCAATACCCCGCACTGGGATTCCGACCAAAGAATGTACACCTGTATGTTCACGATGGATTTGAAGACTACCCAGCCGAGTTTCTGGAGCAGTACGACATTGTCAACGCTCGGTTTTGGCTATGTATAGTCAATGATCCTGATGCGAAGCCGTTGCTGCAAAAGCTGCTATCCCTAGTCAGTAAGTTGAAATTATTTTAGAACATGCGTCAAGCCATATCTAATACATATGTATCTGTAGAGCCTGACGGCTACCTACAATGGCTGGAGCCTGCCTCTATCAGCAAATGTCGTCGTGACACACGAAGGTGCAGAAACTACAGCATCAGAGCGACTTGCGAACACCTTCCACAAACCCAAGCCAGACAGCCAGTATGGCTGAGAAAATTCCCCGGATTAGTAGATGAAAGCGATTCCTAGATGCTAACTTGAATTAGTTGGGTTGAGGGTCTCAAATCTCTTTTCGAAAGAGAAGGCCTTACAGATGTGTCCCGTACTGATTATGCTTGGCCTATTCACCTTCGTCCTCTTTGGTCACAGAGCTCTATGGCAGCCACTGCAGATTTCATAGCAATGATTGATAGTTACAACACGAAAGGTTCCGGTATCGGGATGGAATTTGTTGAGGACTTGGAGAGAGAAAGTGCAAATGGAGTTGCTGTAGACACACCGTTCCAGTGTGTCGTTGGACGCAAAGCTCCGGAATGATTTTATATTTCTATTGGGCTAGCGGATAAGTGTTGATTCTTGATCGTAAATGTATACTAGTCTATCTGATAGATATAACATAATGATAGATATACAAGTTTCTAAATTTTGTAACTCATCAATATAGTGATACCTGTATGTTCGCTAGATCACCTTTCTTAACAACACAGCTTTTCGGAGCTAGTAAAGTCGCACTCGGTTCGGCCTATGTTGCCAAAAATTATAGTCTCTATCGCCTAAAAATCGTGGACGCCTAAGATTATAAAATCCTTCGAAGTACATCTAAATACGATTTCAAACACCAAATGTTTTATTTTCAAGTCCTACCTTTTTCCAATACGAAAAGTTGGCAGTCAAGTGACTGGCTCGTGGAGAGCTTGCTATTGCAAAGCCAGCTACAATCTATTCGCCATGACATCTTCCCAGCAAGCTGTAGATTGGAAAAATACTTAAGAGTATATTCCATTTACATGAGTTTCAAGCAATGGAATCTTAGCACTGCCCGTCGATGGTGGTAAGCTTTTTGAAATGGTGCATTTGTTTATGCTGAACTACCAAATCGATGCATATATGGAGGCTGTGGTAGGAGCAGAGACTTCGTCTGTACACGTAAACTCAATGAGAGGCCTTATATAACAGCTGTAACCCCATTGCACAGCCCCATCATAGAAAGAACGGAACGGCCAAAGGTATTTGCTCTGAATCGACAGTCCAAAGCCACATCGACAAAATTCAGCCTATTCTTACAGCTTTTATGAATCATGTAGTCTTGTTCTTTCCCATGACTATATTGTCTTGATCTGCCTCATCATGGCTATCCAATAGTCTGGAATACAGTCCAATAATGAATCACTTCCAGACATTCAAACCTCAAGTTTATTATACTACAGACCGGGCTATTGGATACCCTGGGCCGCTGCCACCGTCTCCAACTTCATCTCCCGTTCTCTCTTCCTCTTCCTCTTCCTCTTCCTCTTCTTCCACTCTCGCCCGCTTTCCATTTCTGCCATTCCGAACCTTCCTCGCCTTCTCAGCAAAATTTATACCTTCACTCCCCTCCTTAGATCGATGGTATAACTTTCCGATACCCACATATGCTTGAGCAAACTCCTTCTCGTTCCAATGTTCCAATAGTTTCTTTATACTTTTTTCATCTCCTTCAAGTATTCTCATCAAATACTCAGACCACTCCTTACTCCATTCTTTATAATTCTTCCTCTTTGTTCTGAAGCGAAAATGAAACGATCTGTATTGTCCTCTGAAATAGATCGCTTATCCAATAGTCCAGACCATCAGACATCCTGGGCATAGACACATCAGTTCCCATTTTTTGAACTTGAGTGATCCAGCTAGTGAACCCCAACCCATAATTTCACCACAACATAAGAAAGAAACATGAAGAAAGGGGCACAGATTATGAGCCCTTATGACAATAGAATGTGAGTGTAAAGTACACTGTAACTTTTATCAAATAGAAACTCGAAAGGTTTCCCGAGTTGATGCTTGACAACAGGGGCTTCCAATTTCGATAAGCGATAGGGCAGGGAAGTTGGAGGCCTTGATCAAGCATGATCAATTGAGAGAACATGCAAATACCTAGTTACAAAAGGTAGACTTAAGGGTCATTATCTTTCTTTATATTGGAATGGGAAAGCCATCGGTCTATCATACACCCACACAAATGAGGAAAGCTTAGATTTTCTAGTCTTTCATATTCATACATCATATACTAGACTACAATACTGTACAAATACAAACAAAAGTCATCTCATCTCGTATATTCATCTTATTCATATCATTTCGTCTCTTCTCTTCTCATCTCTAGGTATCTCATCTCATCCTGTCCTACTAACCGACATCGCATCCTCGCATCTCCCTCTCCGCATACCCCAACCCAATGTCCATGATTATATATATTAAGCAGATTCTCAGCTTAAGAAGTAGTATTCACAACCTTCTCCATGTTCGCCCGTCCTCTCTCCCCTTTCCGATATCCGAGTACCTCCATTTCTTGCTCCATCCCAATGGATCCGATCCACACTTCTCTTCAAAGGTACATTCCCTCCACACTCCCTTAAATGCATCAAACCACAATAATGTTTCCACGCCCGCAACTCCTCTTTCAATAACAGGTACAAAAAATATCCCATCCTTTCAATATGCATTGCTTAAAAATATCCGCCAGCATCACAAGAAAAACCAAAACCACAAATTTGCTCAGATCCCATCCACCCATCGATCCACTCATTCATAACATCTCCTTTCAATCGATCTTCCGAACCTAAAGATCCATCGGGCGAATAACCCTCCTCGAATGGCACAAAAGAGAACACGAAATCATAGTAACATAATCCATCACAGCCTACAATTCTTTCCACAAAACAAATGTCAATTCGCAACGAGTGGTGCGCCCAGACTTTGATTATTTGCTCTATACCTCATCAAGATTTGAGCTAAAACCAGTCGTTCTTCGGGATCAAAATATAGAGCTTGCTAATTCTTCGTGATGGATGACGTTCCAATTTCCAAGTCAACCTCATAATAACTTTTTGATGGCCATCAGAAAAATAAAGACATGCGAAGAACACATCATCATAGAGTTTCGTTCCCCACCATCCAAGGTTATAGAATTACCACAAAACATAATAGAATATCAGCCTTCCATGGATATTTTCTTAGCAGTATCCGTGCTTTCAACACTTGCATTTGTACCTCTTCGACCATGGCTACCCACTGCTGCCAGCTTCATCTTCGGTTTCTTTCTCATCATCGTGAGGCCTTCGTCACTATCTGAATCATCCATGTCCGCGTTCATACTGTTATCACCATCACCGTTGTATCCCTCTTCATCTGTGTCTGCATAAGGATGATTCACAGCGGGATGGATAACAACATGATCGTCAGAAATTGTAGAAACTGTGGGTTCAGATGATTCTTTGGACATTACAGGTGGCGTTACTGTTTCAGAGGTATCGTAAATGGTTTGTGAAGGACAGCTACCAGGATCTTGGAGCATATCACCTTCTGGATCAGCAGATACAGATGATGAGCCTGATACTAAAGCAGGCAATGAAGGAACCGATGGGAAGAATTGTTCATTCGAGCCAAGAGCTAATGAGGAGACAGGTGAGTTGACATTGGACGGAAAATTCATGTCACCAGGTGATATGATACTAGTCGAGGTGACTGAGCTATATGACCGAGCACGTTTGGCAGCTTCCTCTTGTTTTTGAGCAAAGATCTCATCGTCAGGTGATGGCGGACAATTTTTCAACGGTGCAGTTTCTAACTTGAGTTTCGAGCTATGAAATTCAAGGCGTTTTGCATGTGCGTCGGCTTCCATCTTCCTTCTTCGATCTAGTTGCTCTTGAGCTCTTTGAAACGATTCAGGCGTACTTGCACCATATGTTCGTGGGGCAGGCGTTTTCCCTTCCGGGGTTCGATTGGCCGTGGCAGGTCTATCGTCAAGGATCGATGCGGCATATTGGGTACTCATAACATTAGGCGTTGATGCTGACGAAACCGACTGATGTTTGTCGAAAATGTGCGGTTGGAAAAACAAGGGCGAGGGTATTGGCCTGTCGAAATAAGCGTCAATCGGACTATTCTCGGAGGAATATGTTGGACGGGGGTGTTTGAAAAGTCCAGGGGCAACAGCAGTACTCATTCCAACGATGGCGGATGCATGTTTGTCTTCGGCTTTGAAAAGACTCCTGTCGACAGATCTAGCCCTCGATGATGCACTTTCATCAATCTCCGTCAAGGATTCTCGACCTCTAGGATTCCATAAATGTCCACCAAATATCTGTCCCATATGATCTGTGAAAGGACCTGGCGTTCTTGGACATTCTTCTGTAGTGGGGCTTCCGGAAAATGCGTGATTTACAGATCTCGAATATGAATGGCCTCTATGAACGACCGTCGCAATCGACGGCGTCCCCGAGATAGTGCGTTCCGGTGGACCTGGTCTCGCATCAAAATTTGATGATGCCAAAGAGGATCCAGAACGTTTGGGAGTGTTTCCTACCAGGGAAGAAAGGGAAAAGTCCTGTTGGAATGGATCGCATTGCAGCGAGTCAGGG
This sequence comes from Botrytis byssoidea, assembly GCF_014898295.1. Classification (NCBI taxonomy): domain Eukaryota; kingdom Fungi; phylum Ascomycota; class Leotiomycetes; order Helotiales; family Sclerotiniaceae; genus Botrytis; species Botrytis byssoidea. Next base: position 661,043 of record NW_024065862.1, on the reverse strand, counting down.
CTAGCCGTTTGACTTTGGGCCAAAGGGTGTTCCGTTGATTCTTTGTGATGATCATTGTGAGAATCACCGAACGATGAGAAGTATTCATCTCCGCGAAGACTAGCTCGACGAACTATCTCGCGCAAAATAGGAGTATATGGCGGAGCATGGGTGTGATTTTCGGTACCTGAACTTGTGTTTGTAGCATTGCTTGTAGCTCTCTTACGGGACCCTTCCCCCTTATCATTTCTCATCACACTTGTGACCTTGCCTATAGTCTTTTTGAAAGTCGACCGAGCTCGCTCCAAGAATGTAATAGGTACAACAGCCCGTTCCAATTCGCTCTTGTCGACTTCGATCCTACGTCCGGCGGTCTTGCGTGATGGATCTGTATCGTCAAGCCATCCAATGATGTTCTCGATGCCTTTGATCGTCCATGGATGTCGTTTGACTTCTCGAAGTTTGATCCGCTCGGCAGGATCTTTGATTAACATTCTTTTAAGCAAATCATACAACTCATCATCTATTTTCTCGTAAGACAAATCATCCTCACTCCTATATGGCCCATCCCATGGTCCCATCCTTCTGCTAAAGTGTGAGGTTGGATTCCCTGGATCGACAGCCTTTAATCGTTTTCTGGGTATATAGACATCCTCCTTTGCGATAGCCTTAAACAATTGGTATTCATCCTCGGCCATGAATGGAATACGAGCATATACTAGGCAGTATAGAGTAATTCCCAAAGACCAAACATCAATTTGTTCAGTAATTCTTGGCTGTTCAATTTCTAGATCTGTGTAGCATAATTCGGGAGCGAAAAAGGCAGGTGTCCCAACAGTCTTAGCCAACTCTAGGTCGTCATCAAAGTCAGTTGCGTCAGCCTCGGAAATATTCTCTTCTGTCTCTCCTTCTCTGATAGGTCGACCAAAATACGAAACACCAAAATCAGATATCTTGACGCGATGATCCTTTGTCCATAATAGATTAGCGGGCTTGATGTCTCGGTGAACGATACCTTCGTAGTGTAAATACTCCAGTCCTAAGACAGTGTCTCTGAAAGCCGACCTAGCTTGATCCAAAGTAAAGCATGGGACATAAGAGAAATCGTCTTCGAAAGCATCGTGTTGTGTCATGTCATCGACCGAAGACATGTGAGAAATAATACTATCCGCCATGCTAGGAGATCTTCCTCGATACATTGGATCCTCCGCGTAAGACCCGTACATTGTGCCTTCCAAAGCTATGGCTGAAGCTTGTGGAATATATGAGCCGGGGGTGTCCTCTTCATTATCGCTATCTAAAGGCCCTATCTCAAAGTCAACATCGCCACCTCCGGGTAAAGGAGTGGGAGCACGCGAACTTCTTGCAGTTGGTGCTCTAGATGTTGCTCGAGAGCTTTTCATAGATCCAGGGGCCGAACGAACTAGAGACGTGTGCGATAAGGATACGAAGGATTCTTTTGTGGTGGCTCGCGATAGGGGTGGTAATTCGGAACGTTCTTCCTCTTTTTCGTCATCATCTCCATGTTCCAAACTCCAAAACTCTCCATTTCCTTGATACTGTAGAAGTTTTGCCCTCTTCATCTCTTTCCTTTCTCTTCGACGCTTAAGTGTCTCGAAGTATGCCTCGTCATTTCCCTGATCATCCTCTCCCCTGATTTCTCTTTCGATTCTACGCCGTTCATATAAGGATATCTTGCGGACTCCCTTCCGGCGCCACACTATTTCTCCCAATTCGACATGTTCAAGAACCATGTATATTTTTTTCAACTCCGGGTCATCAATAACTTCCAATAAGCCGACGACATTGGGGTGACGAATTTTCTTGAGAATGGCAATTTCTCTCTTCGTTTTGTCTTCGGGAGAAACCGTAACTCTCCCAAGTCTTCTTTTCTTTGAAAATCTTTGTATGATTTTGATGGCGACATAATCTTGAGTTTCAAGGCTCCGGGCCAATTTAACTTTTCCATGTACACCTCTCCCAATCTCATCGATGATCTCATACTGATTTATGAGTTTTCTTCCGGTAATGAAATCTTGTTCGACTTGTGCTTTGTGAGTTCTGATTTCGATTAAAAAAAAAACAAGTTAGTCAATGTTTCAAGATGTAGTGAGTTAGTAGACCGTCGAAGTGGCGGGGCTTAGCAGATTGACGGGTTGTGTTGACAACCCCTCGATACATGTGAAGGTGATACAAGGTGTAAATACCCAACGATAAGCTTCGCAGATTGAGGAATTGAAGATCCTTTGAGGAGAGTGAATTGCGCAATGGGAGGGAGGGATTGACTTACTCTTTGACTTTGTGCATCTGCAAAGGGTGTAAATAAGGACTCGAATGAGGAGTTCCATGGTCGGAAAGAGGTACAGGGTGACGATGGAAGTGGGAAGGACTAAATAGACCTGGACTCGAAGATGGAGTACTTCCCGCAGAGGTTCTTGGAACTGTGGTTGAATCCATTGTAGTGTGATTGTGGTTGTGATAGTGGTGGTTGTGAAAGCACGTCGGGTGCAGACATCTTTGGTGGACAAGTTTCTGGCAATCTTTGCCCCAGGTGAATCAAATCGGAGGAAAAGATTATGAGCGAGCCATCATATACTATTATAAGTGAGGTGGTAAGGCAGTGAAGGGGTGTTTGATTGTTTCTTCGTTGTTGGGAGGTGGTGAGATGGTGAGGGGAGGCAGTGATGAGGTCAATGTAATCGGTCTCTCTTGGTTGTTGTGGTAGTAATGGTAATGGGTCGTTTCGTCTTCGGCTGGGGTCAATGGTCGTCTGTCCCTTTTTAGTTTGATTATTTTAGCTTTGGCTTTGGTCGTTTAATCAGTTAATCAGAGAAAGAAGAAGAAAAAAAGGGTGGTAAGGGTGTTGCTGCAACTTGGTGAGGTAAAGTTTAATAAAGTAGCGTGAGATGAATTAATGATGAATTGATGGATGGATGGATGGATGGATGGGTACCCTCCCCTGGTGGAGAAAAGAATCCAGGTCATTGATGGATTAGATTGTCCGTGCTTTCCCTCTTACCGTACCGTACTGGTACCGTACAGTCCTTTCCCAAAATTATCACGTCGGATCAAAATCACCAGATGTAGAATATTAGGCCAAGCGTTCTTTTTATTTCCTGTCCTCTCTTGTGGTGGTGTTGAATCCCGGTTGAAGTGAAGTCGTGAAGTGGATGAAAATTGAAGTGAAGTAAGAAGAGGAAAAAGTAGAAGGAGACCTCAAGGATAATAATATAATACTAACCACAACGACATGGACCACAATAATAAAATATATAATAATAAAATATATCGAATGATAAATATTTACCTAGATTGGTTAATGGGATGTGATTAAATTTACCCAGATAGTTTTAGATTGATAGACACTAGCCGATTGATATCATCTTTTTCTTTTTCTTTTTCTTTTTCTTTTTCTTTTTCTTTTTCTTTTTCTTGTCTCTTTATCTCACCAGTTAGATCTTTCGCTGCTAATAAGGCTCGTACCGTGTGGCGGTTCTCCTTCTTATTATCAAGTCCCAGGTCAATACGGTAGTACCGGAGAATGATAACTACTAGGTAACTATCAAATAATAGATCTATCTATCTTTCTTTGTGAATCCAAACTTCTTCTCTGCTTGGTGACTGTTGATTCTTTGATATGATTGTGAGTAGGTGGCTTAATCCATATCCATAATATTCTTATTGGAACCAGTGACAATGACAGTGACAGTGACAGTGACATCGATGAGGTAAGCTCGGTAAGTCAACGCTAGGTACTCGTCGAGTATTGAAGATGAAGACGTACTAGGTAGCTAGAAACAAAGGGAACGATAATTTCCTCCTCTCCTCGCCAATATAGAATTGTTCAAGGAAGACACGAGTGCCCAGATGGGCGTTTGATAACACTGTAAGGTTATTGTTTTAAAATGTTTGATACTTACGTGTACTCTCTCCGTACAGAGACAGATACGGAATATAGTCAAATTTTGGACACTCAATATGATTTTGTGATGAATTAGTCATGTCCGCATGAAAATTGAGTAAAGTTCTATCTGATAATATGCGTAAGTAAGTCATTGTCTATTGTCAGTTCATGTCAAATCATTCAATGTCCCTTCATGTTGTCGTATCATTGTGAATAACCTTTGAACATCTAATAATACCTACCTACACGTATAGACAGACACCTAACGAGGTCTTACAAAATGATAGAACTTTGGAAGCCACCTGCACCTTTAACCAGTAAGAGCTACTGAAGAGATCAAAGATTAAATGTATTTTTCGATTCAGTTCCTGAAAATCACCAATGAATAACATGTTGATCTTCTTCCTCCTTGGTAGATAATCATCTTAATCAAGGATGACCAACCTCCTTGGTAAAACCTCCAAAGAGTACCTATGGCTGAATAACTCAAGCCGTGGCTAATGTGGCTAATCATTCCAAGTGTTACAGAGCGGCACAAAATGATTCAGATTCAACTGTATCAATCGTTCTTGTTATCAACAATGCAATCCTTCTCATCACAAAAAGATCCAACAAAAAAACGGTTGAAAAAAGAAGCTATTCGTAACCAATATCAAGTCAAGATAAGGATTGACTCCCTCCCCGTCTCTCAAGTTTACCTCTTACTACCTTATCAAGTTACTCAACTTCTTTTCCGTCTGCGGACTTGGCGAAGAGAGGTGGACGGGAAGAAAAGAGGACGAATCAACATCAATAGAAAAGGAACATCTACATGACGCATGATGCAAGAAATAATGGAGTCCCAAAAATTGGTCCCTACTAAGTTCTAACCCCCTTCTGCTCGTAACCGCTCGCAATTCACAATTCATATTCAAAGCTCCATTTGTTTAAGCAGAGACAGAATATGATCAAATTTATGATACCTTTTTTCTTTTTCCCAAGCCTCAACTGATGCACACGTGAGAAGACTCTTAGAGATACCTACGGTACCGAACTTTCGTAATCTTCCAAAGCTTCAGAATCTCAACAGATATACATTCATGGTACGACAACTACATCGACAACGACATAACATTCCCATTATTTTATCTCATAGCCGCAGTAAGACACCCAAAACCCCTTGATTAAAAACCTTGGAATCATCCCGATCCTTTGTTGTGTGTATAGCTGCTAGCTTAAGCAGGAATCGGGCTGTTGTGCAACCCTCTTCTAAGACTCAAGGTAATTCAGATACATACCATACTTTTTTAAGCCATCCCCTCGTCCATGACTCCATGAAAACCCATCATCTAAATCCTTGAACAATGCGGAGAGGGGGCTGACAATGTATACATGTACCGACCGGTATAGTATATGATGCTTCATTTCTTAATATTGTGAACTATTTCCCGAGCGACCATTCTTCGATTAGCCAACCATTCACAAATACTCCGTCAACCCAATGCTCTTTGGGACATTACTCCGTATGCTATTCGAACGCAATATTGGATCCCTACTCTCCATCTTGACTATTATTATATACTTATGCCTTTCCTCTCAAGTGCTTACGGACTAATCTCCAAATTGGCGCGATGCATACAACATCATACAAGCCATGTATATAAGCCACACCGGGTCGTCGGGCACACCAACACTCCTCTGAGCTACAAAGATTTACATGGGGTTTGTTACCATCTTTCGAGATGAGACTACGAGTACAGAATGCCAATAATTAAAACAACAAAGAAAACTTTTTCTTCTGCATCAATGACGATGATGAGGCATCGTATGATTAGCCTTTTTCCAAGAAGCGTGAGGAGCGTGAGGAGCGTGAGGACCAATCGTTAAGGCTCCTGATCCCCTTGGGTGGCTCTCATACTGAAAAAAAAATCTTTGTTCGTGGAGGGGTAATCTCTACGTCAGACCATCTTCTTTGTCTACTCTGTATTTTACAATCAGTAGAAATGATTCTTCCATGATGTCTTTGTAGTCCTCAACCCTTCCCTTCCCTTACCGACCTCCCTCTTATTAACGAGAATTCCCCTCGATCGCTTCTCTTTCATTTACCATCGAGGAAGCATCCAAAGTCGTACCCCATGTCAATTGAATAGAGGCTACGAGTGCTAGGTAAACAACCCAAACCAAGAAACTCGATACGATTCACCATTTTGACAGTCTCAACGAATCAAAGCCATTCCCAAAATTCCCTGTCCTCTCGTTGATCACCCAACTGCCAAGTCTTGCACGGCTGTCCGTTGATGTAATTTTAAGTTAAAGGGATCAATTTACGGCCCGAGTTGATTACGACTTTCTTCTTATTTTGCCTCCCCTATGATCCTATCCTATCCTTCATAGATCAACGAAGCACGGTTCAAGTCGGGTGCTACATCGTTTATTAGTGTCATTCGATACTAGATTAGATAGAAGAAGGAGGGAGAAGGGAGGGGTGGTACCGTAGTTGATTCATTTGAGGTGATTGAAGAATGTAAGGAGCCTTCTGATACTACCTCCCACGGTATGATTGGACTCGGGGCTTTTAGATGAGAGAACCTTTGATAGAGTCTCGGTGAATCCAATAATTGAGATGGACCGATATGTAGAAACGCAACTACTAGTCAATTATCCATCCTCAATTTAGCAACAACCCGATTTGTCTAATATTACTTCAAGTATCAATCGAGATTTCTGCAATGGAGCGGAGTGGAATCATTCCGTCATCAATGCAAGATAGAGCAAGCCGGTGGACCTATTTCATATGTCTCCATTTACAGTTTTGACCAGGGGGATTATTACCTTGATACGGTAAGTTTACGACTTTGTTACAACTACCCACTTTTTCATCGTACGAGCAAATTCCTTCCTAAAGTTCCTATCGCTCATCAAAATTGTGTCTAATCTACGGTACCAAATATGAAGGAACCTTCAATTTGTACTTCCATATCTTAAGTCAACATTAATCAATCAACCCATGTGCCTCGTTTGAGAACGCGTTTCCCCTATTTCCCAACATCGATATACTAACCTCAAACTATAAAATCTCATACTGCAGGTAGGTACGTACAGCACATCTCCATCTCCCAATCCAAACATCTCCATATCTCCCCACCAGCACACCTAAACACAAGCCCAACCCGCTTCTTCCCGAATCTAATCCTGCATGCACACATGGAGTACTTCGTACATACGTACAACTAGCTCATAATACTAATTAGCTACTCTAACATGTCAAACGAGATTAAGAAATCGCGAAAGCGAAAGGGAAAGGGAAAGGGAAAAATACCACACGACACATCATATTTCCACCCCCTCCACACCTCCGTCTCCATGGATTCCTTTCCACTTAAAAGCCAAGAATCATACCACACACTCCTACCGTACATCGAATTACAGATTTCCAGGTCGCCTAATTATCTGTGCGTATACGCTGCATTGATATCTGGTGTCTGGATGGGATAAGGAGGCTTGATCGTATGGTTAATGCATCCCTCAATTCATCCTTCCGATATTGTGTCACCATGCCGAGCACACATCCTTAGAGACTTACATGGGTTTCTACAAAGCATGCGAAGCACGGAGCGCAAGATATCTGGGCATGCAAAGCACCCATAATAAATGTATAGTATTATCTACGCGGTATCAACGTCAAAATACCAATCGTTTGCAATCTGGTTTCACCACATCCCGCATTAGTGACCACTTAACTACCTACAGTATCTTGAGAATTTTAGACCACTCAATTGTCCACGTTACGGGTTGCAAAAGGTATCAGAATACGCGGGAACCCGTCGGAAAATCGGAGGTGGGAACACTGTTACGGGATTGGCAGGTTTGGGTGAGTATCACTGATGATGAGATTTCCCAAAGGGGGGGATTGATAGCATGTGGGCATGGGAGGAGACTGTTTTGCTGTATCGTTTTCCCGTTCTGTAGTTGTCTGTTTTTGGATCGAGGGAATCGCCTATTCCTGAGAGATTAATATTAATGTTGATGTTGGTATTGGCGTTGGTATCGATATTGGCGTTGATATGATTATCAAGTCATTTCCATCCGTCCAGTGACAGACTAATTAGATCCAAACCCAAGTGTACCTAGTATATTGATGCGGGGCAAGTGCAACACAACATAACTCCATCACATCGTTATTATATTATTAAAGTCTTCAAGGGCCCGCTACTATTTGCTCAGATACATAACTAGGGTCTCGAAAGTCTTGTGATTCTTCCCCGCATTTCGGAGTCCTGACCTTCATCCATCTTTCATCATTCATTACTTATACCGCTATGTTAATGTGATGCCATGCGATGTGATGTGATGGAATATAAGAAATGCATTTCAGATATCTGATCCGAGTTACGGCATTGATATTTACCCTTTTAAGCTTTTTTATTTTTATTTTTTTACCTTTTCAGAGAAGGGAGAAGCGGTTGGTCATCTATTCGAGATGTGCATGAACCTGGAGATCCTACAGAAAGGGAAATTCATCTCCTGGATTACTGACTCGCATTTCTTGTCATGTATGTACGCACGCACAGAACAGTGCTGAAATCTGGGGTATTGTGAAACGTGAAATGGGGTAGTAGTAGTAGTAGTAGTAGTAGTAGTAGTAGTAGTAGTAGTAATAGTAGTACTAGGTAGTTTCTACGAAGCTGGACCTTGAGCTCTGGTAGTTACCAGGCTCTGCGTAGGAGAAAAACCAGGCCGGAATTGACCACTGGCAAAGCCCTTCAATAATCCCATTGTTCCATTTCCATTCAGAGTTTTAAATGTTTATATAATTTATATAATTGAAAATCATTTAAAGATTTATTCAATGCTACTAACTTTTGTAATTTTATTGTTAATCGATTTATTATAGAATTTATTAGCGTCATCAATTTTGGCCTCTTTTTTCTCTCAAGTAGAGCCAGGTAATGATATACGCGTGACACTACTTTTGTATCTTGTATGGAGTAGTACTCTGTGGTACTTCGGTATATCAATACGGAATGAGAAGAAAGGAAATGGGAATTAAATCATGTGATTGTATATTTGACATCACTAACCTTTTGATATGTATATCCTGGTGTCCCTTGATTCGCTCCCATCCTATCGTTCTTCAATCATTCGAGCCAACCTACCCTCTCACAAACACCCATGGGCTCTTGTCATTCTTCATTCATCCCATTTATTCACGTTCTCCTCCTCACTTCCAAGTTCCAAGTTCCAAATTCATATTCTTTGGGCCATCCTTTCTCACGCAGCCACCACACATCATACGCCACAGTCATACATTTTACATAATCGTTCGCGCTTCTTCACATGTTAAACTAGCATTCAAGATAAATGGCTCAAATTCAGCCCAAGACAATGTCTCATTTTCCGATAAGTCAAAATGAAGGATAGCCAATCAATGAAGCTCTAACCAACTTGAGAAGAAGATGCAGAAATCAAGCAGATGGGGTTTTTGGATCAACTCAATGGAAATGTGATATATCTCGGATTCGAATTGTGGGATATTATCATGTGATTGTTCCTTTTGGTCAATAGTTTGTCTATCAGAAAGGAAGTAAGGCCAAAAAAAAGTAATCCTCTATCTTCCTCTCTCTTTCAAATTGTACTAGTCATGCATGATTAGTACATCACACCATCTCACAATTTTACTTTCCACGAGTCACATAAAGTTATTTCTCGGTTTACGTATGTATGTGTGGCTTATCTGAAACAATTTCACTCTATCCTCATCAAGCGCGCATATTCAATGTGAGGTACGTTACTTGTCTCTGAAACGTATGCATGTGTCTGTGGCTTGGGACCAAGATACATCTGAACACGAAATTATACATACGCATCAACACATCATCATATATCTGAGAATAAGACACTGGGTAGCAATATAGCTATCATGCGAAGAGCCGAAATACACAAATTCGTACAGTGCATCTGCTTCCAAAAGGGGCGGAATGTGGGAATGTGAAACATTGATTTCTTCAACGCGGGACAGCCCTTTGCAGAATGCTCGGTATTTCCGCTGTTGAAATCGGGGTTTCAAAATAAATCTTGCTATGTTCTGTATGTCGTATCTTTACTGCATTGCTGTAAATGAAAGTTTGTGTTTCTTCACGCGGGATAGACATGCGAGAAAATTTCTACATGTTAAATGTTGTGTCAGAGGCAGAATATACTTGTCAGTGTTCCTCTCCGTTTGCGAAGAATACATACACACATGCCTTTTCTTGTTAGCTACCATTCGCAAAATAATCTGAACCGAGTAGGATGACTCGAATGCATTACATGCCAGAATCTCTGATATCCATTCTATCCCATCCCATCTCACCACATCACATCACCTTTACTCCATTACACGCACATGTTTGTGTTGGATAAAGTTTCTATTCGCTCTATGATATTCAGGATGACGAATCTCTCATTCCATTATCTAGCGAGCTCATATTCAATAGCCAGAGCAATGTATCTTCAACAACCCAAACTCGATTCCAACAATAAGGCACGTCTGTCATTCAAATCTATATGCACCACATCAGAATCTTGGAACACTGGGATGGGTGCGAACCTTGTATACTATACGTATCTACAGTACAGTTCCAATGGTATCTAACATCAACTGTTCTGTGAATCTTGGGCTTTACTCCCCGGCGAGATAGGAGGATCATGTTCAATTCATATCAGCAAGATATCATTATGGTAATCGAAAATACTCGGGTATTTACCGAGGCTTTTGTCCTATTGTGTAAAACATAGGTAGGTAGATAGGTATGTAGGCTTATCTCGTAACTCATACCTACCTACCTACAGAAGTATTGATTAGCAACTGAGCATTAATTCTGTTTCATTCCCGACCCGTTTGATGCGTGGATTGGTATCAGTATATAGACTATAGACTCATCCCGTTTGAATCTCTACGTCCATCTTGATTTAAAAATCTATTCTGGTTGTTTGATTATATATATTCAAGTCGATATACATACTCATTACCATCCAGCTTTTTCTCAATACCTCAACACATTTGAATTCTCTTGTCCGTCTGGTGTAGATATAATATAACGTAATATACTCTGATCTCTAATCCTCATCCTCAACCTCAACCTTACTCACCACTAAATCGTCCGTATGAATACTATCTCCTCTCCACTACTTCCTTGCTTCCTCCCCAAAACAAAACTCCAACAACCGCAGTCTAGAAACTAAATCCCACATGGTTTGAAAGGTACAGAATCTACTATACTCATTAACCAATATACCCTACCCTTAAAAGAAAAACATTTTCGTAGTGATCGCGAGATGCACGTTTGCTTTGCTTTGCTTTGTATTGTATTGTGACATTTCGATACTGAATTTTCTGTAGATATCAAAAGCACCTGATTATCGGACAGAAGTCTAGAAGTCCAGATCATTGAACAAACATCGTTCCAGAATATGCCTACTCAGCATAAACATTGTGCTTATGCTCTCACAAGCCAAGAGTTGCAAGCCTAACACCCTCATCGCGTGCGACTCTTGCACTTTCCTATTCTGCATTTGATTGATTCGTGCTTAGATGGCGACTATCTATGCATCGATGACCTTGACCTCTACGAGAAGAGGCATAAGCAATGACTGTAGAAGCGTGGTGTGTTGGAGTTATTTTACTATTACCATTACCGCCCTCTTTGTGAATGAGAAGCGGAATATCTGTGGAGGGGCAATCGGAAGGAGGGGAGGAGGGAGGGTGCAAGGAATTCATGTTGAAAGATCGGAGGTACTCTTATTGCTTCGTCTGAAGATATATCATGTCGCTTCGATGTGCTAGCACAGTATTTTCGAGTTCATGTAATCTCAAATACTCTCGTAAATTAGGATTGATCTCAAGAAGACTTCTCCATTTACACCAATCCCTTTCTCCTTTCTCTGAAGACCATTCAAATCCCTCATCGCAACTGCCCATCCACTTGCGAACAGAAACAAGAAATTGAGATTCAACCCATGATAAATCTGAAGAGCAGGATGATCATTAATCTCCATACATCACAGTATTGATTACCCCATTCATATAATAGTAATACGCAGTATGAAATGTAAAGTAATTGTAATAGATATATATTGTCATTATCATTCATTGGTGCAAACTTCTAAATAAAGTGCTAGGTATAAAATACAAATAACCCTCGAGGTCGTAACTCATTAATTCCTCCATCTCATGTTTTTCGCACCAGCTATAAGCCAAGCCAAAGCAAATGAAGTACCGTGTAAAGTGCAAGCAAACAAACAAGCAAGCAATCATTCGAGCAAGCAGGTAATCGGTATATAAGGGCAGCAAGTATTCGCAAAGGCAAAAACAGAGAAACAAGACAAGACAACATCCAATCGAACTCCTCGCTCCTCATTACCTCTCCAACGACTTCTCAATTCCTATCCTCGTTTTCCTCTTTTGATCCTTGGAGGTTTAACTCAACCGACTTCCTGGTCTCAAACTTCCATTTCTCTTTTCATATCTCCTGTTTCTCTCTTCCAAGATTTGTTCTCGCTTCTTTTCATTTTGTGTAGGATCATTCTTTGCATCTCCATCTTGACCTGGATTTGCCATTTCGTATTCAAGCATCTTGATGAATTTATAGAAGAATACTGCGATAGCTGTTCCAACTATTGGTCCGATCCCTGGTAGATAATGTTAGTTTAAGTTTGGAGATGGGGTGAGATGAGGGAAAGGCAGATAATTCATTGGATGTAGGTAGGCAAGAGAGGAAGACAGATGAGTGATATTGAATATGGATGCATGGGAAGGAAAGGGTAAAAAGAACAGAAGATGCGTCAAAGTAGCAGAAGAAACTTACAATAAATCCAATGTTCCTTATCGAAAGATCCACTAACAACACAAGGACCAAAGCTTCTCGCTGGGTTCAAACTTCCACCTGTATAATAGACCCCGACCATCTCGGCAATGAACAAAGCTAGACCAATACCCACTGGCGCAATGAAAGTCGCCTTGTGCTTCTCCTTCGCCAACATGAAGATGGTAAATACCAACTCAGCTGTCAGAATTGCCTCGATAAAGACACCTTGTACGGTAGATGTTTCAGCACCGAGCGTAGTTCGTACATTGAATGTAGTAGGGAAGAGACCGAGAACCATTCCACTAGCAGCTATGCCACCGAGGATTTGGGCGAAGAATAGACAGACAGCGCGGGGAATAGGAATGGCACCAACGAGTACCATACCGAGGGTTACAGCGGGGTTGAAGAGACCACCAGAAATACGGAAGAAAATCCAAACGTTTACCATGAGGGAGAAACCGAAGATAACTGCAATATAAAGCTGAACTGCGATGTTGAAACCTGTCGCAGCACCTGTGGTAGTGTTCACTGTGTTACTGTCGATATTGGCTACTTGAGTACCGGCAAAAGCAAAGAAGAGAAACATAGTTGTGCCGACGAATTCACCGATTGTTGCTACGAAGTCTGTCCGTGGTCAGTATGTGCACAATGGAAAAGAGGATGGAAAGACTTACGATTCTTGAAATTACTGTTCATCCATTGTGTCCATGGTAACCTCATAACCATAGCTCTTTCCTCTGGTGTCAAGTTGTTCAAATCAATCGTTCCTTTCGTTCCACTCCTCTTGTGCGATTCGTAGTTATACCCATCGATACTCTCATCTGTACTCTTTCTCCTAACTCTCTCACCACTGGCCCACTCAGGTCCTGCTTCTCTCATTCCCTTTTCCAAGTCTCGATCTTTGCCAAGATCACTTCTCGAAGAATCATCGAAATACGATTTCTGGGGACCACTTTCCCATCCTACTACATTGCGATATGTACGTGGAGGACGGGACCGTTCATTATAATCAGGATGAGGATGATCATCACGAGCACGTGTGCGGGATGACATTGAATTCTCTCTCTCCCGATCGCTATAGTAGAGATCTTCTCGAGCACGAAGAGCTCTTCCTGTCTCGGATGTGAAACTAAGCTTGGGGTCGTAATCGCCGCCGGAATATCTTCTTGGTGGAGGTACTGATGGTCTTCTTCTTAGGCCTGCAGCTGGTCTTGTAAGATCTTCAGAGGAGAAGACAGGGTGTTGTGGGGTGAGGTCTGGTGGTGACATGATTGGATGTGATGAAAGGGGAGGCGACCACATTGCTGTATCCTTCTGATATGCCTTAGAAGGAGACGATATAGTGTGTGAAATTGGTACCAGTTGTTGTTGCGAAGAACCAGGACGATTTATAACATCTCCATCCATAGCTTTACTACTTTGGAATATTGGAAGGTCTGTGCCTTCTCCTGACATTGTTAACTTGAGACTCTCTGCGTCAATGTCTAAGTGGGGTGAAGGGAAATCGTGATAGGGTAGAATATAGAAGGGACGCTTTCTCAGTGGCTTAGCCGTAATGATGGGTTGATTTGGTAATAAATAATATATAAAGTATAAGGGGTGTGTATGAAGTTGATGTATTACGATTGATGATTGAGTTGTAAAGTATGATGGGATAAAATAACTTCAACGGATGACCTGAAGAGATATATATTCTCGTTTCACCCACCACTTTCCCCAATTCTAAGCACCATCGCGTAAAAGTATATCGAATCTTGATCTCATTGAACCTTGGAGACATGATTTCTTCTTTTCCTTGCAATACCCATCGATCTAGCCATCTGCGTACGAAAGTATCTCTACCCAAGGTCCACAATCAAGGGTCTTGCTGAACACGGTGATTGAAAAAAGCAAATAACTATATCAAAGGAGAACCATCATACTAAACGATGGATCCCAAGTGGCTGGCTCCTCAAATGAAGAAGTTAAAACTTGACAGGAAAGCCCATGTGTGCATCAATGCATGATAACGTGGACCCTTAAGAATGATTTCGGAAAATCATGGAAAATCATCGCACATCTGCCGTAATGACGTAGATCCTCCAGACTCTCCATAGAGTTCATAATATAAAGCCCGTTGAGCCATATTGAAACGGCAGGAAAAAAGGTGGTTTAACTTATGATAATACTTGAGATGAATTATAGAGAAACGCATGAACACATGGATGGACCTTGTCATCACGTGGACAACATGTTCTTTATCAGCCCTCAAAACTTCGGAATTCAACGACGAACATCCGTAGAAGAACCGTAGAACAAGAATTGCAAGGAAAATGCTCGAAATAGAATTTGGATGGTTGGTATCGAATCTATCGATCTTGACTAGAATGAGAAGGATATGACATCGGAACAGAAATCGGATACAAACCGTCGTTTGAAAGTCTGTGCAGATCGTTCTGCTTAAATTGGAATTTGATAGTTAGGACGGTCTCAATGCAATGCCTTCGAGTTCAATTCATGCGTTGATATGATAATGAAATAACATATAATGATAGAGAACCCTCTGGCCACTTATTCAAATTTGCTATCGAGATTTGGAATGATTCCAACGGAGATTGCAATTATTTCTGTGCAAGTAAGTGGCAATGAGCTGAAAATGAGTCGTGATGCATCAATTGAAGATGTCGGGAAAACTGACTCTGCAGGTGGAGTTTCAAATTCTCGCTTAAACATAATCATCCTTCATTGGTCAATGCCTTTCCATGATCAGGGGATATCTTGGGGTATATCATTTGGATGATGTACATTAATGTATGTTCTTATGCTTCTCGTACTTTTAATCTTTTTTATGCTTTCAGACTTTCTTTTGCTTGGTCACTTCTCTCTTCCCAGTTTCTATTCTCGTCCTGATCAACGAGGACTCACCTCCATCTTCTCTTCACCCTTCCTTTTCCGTCTCTGCCCTATGCACTACTTACTCTAAGAAAGTATTAAAATAGAATCAGTGATCAAAGTACAGCCGCCCAGAACTTTTCTAGAACCTGTCTGGAAACCCCGGAGAACTTTGAGTGTTCGTGAACGATCCTCACCACCAATCCGATCCATCTTCCATGACTCACAAAATCCCCGGTATTATAGCCTTTCTTGCCCCAACCTTCTCTCTACCAAACCTCTTCACATACCAAGCTTTTCCTTGTAAAGCTCTTGGTAACATCGTAGTTATCTCATTGATAAGAAAATTTCTTGCAGGCACGCAACCACTTCCAGCCATTATGAAGAAACCAGCCCATTCGATCCACTCACAGAAGTAATGAGGATATAGAATATAGTTGAAGAGACCGTTCTGAGGAATCATGTAGACTTTGTCTACTTTGGTATTGCCTTTGTTTTTTCCGGTTGAAGGGTCATTCTGTGCTGCTTGTTTTCGAAGTGCCGCGCGTCTGATTTCACGTAGTTCATCGTCATGAAATATGTTGCCTACGAGACCGAGAAAGAAAATCATCATGCCTAACTCGATCCGTGCTCCATTCACATATGGATTGCCCGATATAGGTTTCCTATAGGTGAAATGGTTAGCACCGCTAGGAAAGCGCCATGCCACTCGTATGCTGCACTTATGACATATATCTGTCCATGAAAAGGCCATGTGGGAGTGGACAGGACAAAGGAAGAAATTACCAATCAGCTCTCGTAAGAGGTCCATAGCCAGCAAAGTAACATCCCAGTGATGTAGCATTTACAACTTGAAAGGCAACCGCCGCGAGCCAAACTATAAAATGTATAGGCGACATAGAAGGAGAGATAAGAGGACCAATAATAGCACGATTGATGTAATGTATGGTCTGATTTTTTTACATATCGTTAGCATAGATCCATCAATTTGCTTCTTTCAGGCCCGCGCCGACCTTTATTCCGCCACTAGTTCAATAGCTGGTCTCACGTCCACAGAGGAGCCCTTTCAATTCCACAAATTAATGGCCATTGAATCGATACATTGGTCCATCATCTGCTAAACTCCCCCTTTCGAACTCTTTCGCCCCCACTAAGCCACAGTCACTTGATCGTCAGACCAAGAACTATCCTCTGCCAGCTCACTTCTCCCAACACCTTTGTAGCCCTCCCCAAAAAAGAAAAGAAACTCACGTAAAGCCCCGCCATCAGCTTATTCTCCCAAGGCAAGGCATTCAACCCCACCTCCTTGGGCAACGTATACATAATGTACAGCATAGTCATCAGCCCAGGCAATTCCATCGTAATCCAACCCAGCTTTCCTGGAAGATTAAATCGACTGTTTGATGAGGTCTTGCCTGCACCGTACCATGGTTGAACCCATTGAATGATTGTTACCTATGGGTTATAAGTGAGCATGGGTCATTTGGGGATATGAGAGAACGGAGGAAGCCATTGGATGAAAGGGGTAGGAGAAATATAAGCCCTAGACAAAGAGAGAGATGAGATAACGATTGGAAAAGAAAAAGGCTACAAACCAATGGAAACCATTGAAATCCCCAAACAATTAGTTCCCAGTTTTCCCTTGAGGGAGGCATCCAATTCTCTACAAGAACCATCTTGACAATTACTTAGCTCAGACTATTGAAGAGGAGAACTATCTGAAGTAAGGAAATCGTCGTTGGAGTGAAGCACGATGGCTTCAATGATGTCACCACTTTTCATTGCACTTTCTGTGTCTCACAACGTACGATGTTTACGCGTTAGTCAGCCTTGCATTGATAGCCAATAATATACGGGTCTTAGATAGCTGACCGTGAAGCTTTCAGCCTTGCAATCACTACAGCTCGCGATAACGACAGCATCACTTTGGTTACTTGCGTTAGACGACATCAACTCAAACTTCATGTCCTTACCCTCTTCCTCATTTAAAACTAGAAATGACACCTTCACCCTCTCGCGTTGCATTCTACACTAGTAATCTCTCATCCTTCATCTCCTCCCCCTCTACCTTTCGCATCCTGCGCACCCTATCCCCACCCACACCACTACCCCCCATTCCTCCCACACCCAAAAACCTCACTTCCATTACCTTCGATGCATACGATGCCTATCGCGGGCCCCTTTACTTCCCTCCCACGACTACGAGTACCGCATCCAATGAATCTTTAGGCCATCCGAAAACCCCAAGTCGAGACCATCAAGCTCCCTCTCATCCCAGCACCCCGCAAACCCTCTACATACTCGATTCCTCCTTCAATCCGCCTACCCTCGCACACGCACATATCTGCCTCTCCGCTCTAAACGATCACTACTCTTCTTCCGAATTAGGTCACACAAATGCGAGGTTATTAATCCTACTCAGTACGCAAAATGCCGATAAAAAGATTACCGGCGCGAGTTTGGAGGAGAGACTAGTGGGCATGGAATGTTTTGCGAATGATTTATTGACGAATTGGTATTATCCTCATTCGGCTTATCATTACAAGAAGGAGAAACTTGATCGTTTGAATGGGAAATCATCCGAAGTGACTGAATCCGATTCTTCGGACGCCGAATCCTCAGATATCGATTCCAATTCCGAATCCAAATCTTCCCCTCCCCAATCTCCTCCATCCGAATCCCTACCATCTTTTAGCCCCAACTCGAGGCCCAAAATCAACATAGATATAGGCCTAACATCTCTCCCCTACTTCCACGACAAATCTGCCGCTATAGAAGCCTCCTCCCTCTATCCACCCTCAACAACACACATCCATTGCACCGGCTACGACACTCTAATCCGCGTCTTCAATCCTAAATACTATCCACCTACTCATGATCTCTCCCCCCTTATCCCCTTCCTCTCAAACCACAAGCTTCGCGTAACCTACCGCGTCGACAAAGACTGCACAAAAGAAGACCAAGATGCATACCTATCGAAAATGCAACGTGAACTACCCAGTCTAGGAGGCAAAAAAGGATGGATAGAAGATAAGAAGATATATATGGCTCCAGGCCTCGAAGGAAAAGATATCAGCTCCACAAAAGTGCGAGCGATGATTAAACTATACAGCGGACCGGACCCGCATCGCAAAGGCCAGGGAAGTTCGAAATTCAAAGGAAAGGGAAAACAGGAGAACAAGAAGATTAAAGAGGGATTGAAGGGATTCGTAGGAACGTCGGTGGGGAAATGGATTACGGGGGAGAAGTTATATTGGTGGGAAGCGAAGGAGAATGCGGAATGAAGAAGAGAGATGTAGCTAGGTCAAAGTCCAGCCGCATTCGTGATGGAGAAAGAATATGAAGCTCGAAGACAAAAGAAAAACGTGATATGTTTCCATAAATCAACACAATCATCCATCCATCCATCTATCCCACTCGCCATCCATCCCACTCGCAGACTCTCATAGCATACCGTAGCATAGCATACCATCGCATCGCATCGCATCGCATTAGCTCATCTCACCATAGAATCATCAATCCTCGAATACATATATGCATATACCTACCCACGTATCTACCTATCTACCTACTACCTATGCATACGGGCATTTCCACCCCAAGAACCTTCACTCTCACCCACCCACCCACTCACTCACTCACCTACTCTCTAATCTCAACCATAACCACAAAAATAAACACACAAACACACACATACACATAAATAACAAAACTCCTCCTCCCATCCCCTCCCCTCCCCTCCACCACCCACTCCCTCCACCCCCAAGAACAAAACAAACCAACATATTTATAAAAAAATTCTACGAGTATATATAATAAAGAAAGTCCACCGATCCAACACCTAAACATCGCATTCCTCGTTTCCAGAATAAAATTAATACGACACCTATCCATATCCCCATGCATCTCCATCCACATCCATCCCATCCCATGCCCATCCAGCCAAGTAAAAATTGACGTAAATATTGACGTACAAAATCTCCCTACCTACTCCATCCTTCCACCTTCCTTCAGCCCTACCATATCCTAATCTACGATCGATGTACAGTGCACCGAATGCAGTGCAGCCCTACGATACGATACGATACGATACGCGCTGTCATCATCCACACTCATCCACTCTCTTTCTTGGCTTGGAGTGAGCCCCATCTTAGTACTACATCACATCATACAAAAGGATTTAAAATTCCCAATTCAAAATTTCTGTGAATAAAGACTTTCTATTATATGACCTCCCCGTTCTGTCTCATTCTCATCTGACGCACGAATGCTGAAAGAACCAAGGAAGCTTATCCATATTCTATCTGTAGTTACTGGATGATGTATACCTCTATAACTTTTCTCTTCTTCCCCTCTCCTCTAATCCGCTCTTCATACTTCGAGTATGTATTCCATATAAATGTATTCGACAAAACGCCATACCCATGCATTCCTGGTACTATCCGTCTAGCCCAGTCCGACCCGACCCATTCTACCTTGGATTCGCCAAAGAGTGTGTACAAAAAAGGGAAGATCCGATTTTCCATCCCTAAAGCAAGAAGCCAGAAACGCCCCTTTCGGCATAGAATGTATAAATAAGTCATCAATCAATTCCTCTCCCATTAACATATATTTCCCTCCGTCAAGCTCAATAATATCCTCACAGAGTCCAAATCAATTCCAACACACCATCAACATCATACATTCTCTTTCCATCCTTGTGATCTTTCCACCTCCAATCATCCTTCTTTCGAATGTAGGTTTGTCTAACCGTTCCATCTGCTCTCAATTCCGATTCAGCAAGATCCCATGAAACTTTTCGTCCAGTTTCACGAAGAGGAATTCTTTGAGGTCCAAACATGAAATCGAGATTCCATCCTGTTCCATCATCACCTAATGCGTTGAATGTCCTTTCCATTTGATGGAGGTTGAAATCGATTCCCTTAGGATAATGAGCAATGGACCAACCATTTGTGAGGATAAAGTTATCTCTGGTTTGGAATCTTTGAAGGAAACAATCTTCACCACAAACTTGTTGAATTTTAGTGGATTCGAAAACTTGAGCTTCATGCCACATTCCTCCCTTGAAATGATGAAGAGAAAGTGGTCTGATGCCGGATTCATAGAACCCTGATGGATCACCAACAATATCCAATTGCCAGATATCATGAAGGACAGTTAAACGGACTTCGGTGTTTTCGTATACGCACTTTCGGAGAAGGATATCACCTTGAGAACCCCATCCGGAATTTGCTTCTTCGACCTTTTGCTTAGTGCTGCATTGAGGGAAAAGATCTGTAATTGTCGCGGCCAAAGGAACGGAGAAGAAAACTCCAGCTCCACCATAAGCTTGGCTTCCATGGCGTGCAAGACTACCAACATCCTCAGAAAGATTACCAATATATAAATCTTCGCTAGCATCATATGTTGCCATTTTCTTAATGAGAGCATCCATGTTTGGGAAGAATGTGTCGTCGTCGCACATTACTAGCCATTTTCGATGTTTTCTGGACTTGTCGTTATATAAAGCTGGTAAGAGAGAGAAGTAACGCTCGGCCATTTCGATCTTGCTGTCTGCAGTGTAGACTTTGGCATCGATACCATATGCTTTCAACATTTTCTTGATTTCGTTGATTTCCTTTTCCGAGGCATCGACCAATCGTAGGATCAATCCACCTCCATTGGAATTTCCATGACCATCGGTCAGCCAATGCGACCAATCGAGCATGGGGTTAATCTTTGGATCAGTGATTCTCTTGTAGGTGGTAGAAATACCGAAGAGGAACTCGGTAGCATTCACATCTGCAGGGATAGCAGACTTTGGGACTGGTACATCGAGTGGTTTCAGACATTTCGTAGTAGGAGCCGTATCTTTCTCGATGTTGATTGTATCGAAATATCGAGGGAACATGTGTTCGTCGAGTCTGGTAATGGATTTTCGTTCAATATCTTGTCGATGATATCTGACTTGTCTGGAGGCATATTCAATTTTATCGTCGAGACCATATTTTTCTTTCAGTTCACGTAAGTGTGTTGAATTGACGGCACAATCGGGAGAACCATTTTGTGTGGTCAGGATTTCTTGTGAACTTGGACTGAGTTTTGATTGGATTTGATGCAGTCTCTCTGGTGTAGGTCGTCCGGTGAAGAAGATGATTGTGAGGCAAATGAATGTGAATAGCGCAATGCGGGTGAAAGGACTTCGAGGATTGATCAACCTATTAGGTGATATTGAGGTACCCGTACCTATCATACCCATTGTGAAGTTGGGAGATGGAAATACTTGCAAGCCAGTAACACCAAATTATCTATGACGTGGTGGAAGGATACGTATGGAGAATTCCGAGAGCGAGTCGACGAAGATGAGGTGTCGAAGAAAGAGGTGTATGTAACGACAGTAGTTGTCCTTCTTTTTCAAAGAAAAAAGAGAAGACGGAAGTTCAGGAACGAGTGAGTGAGAGATTATTTTTGATGTAGGAGAGAAAGAAGAAAGATACAGAAGAAGGTTAAGTTGTAGGGCAGATCTAAGAAATTAAAAAGCCAAATCCAATCCAATCCAATCCAAATCCAAATCGATCAAACCAGAAAAAGAAGGAAAGTCGAGCTAAGATAAGATTGATATTTTGATATGCAGTTACCCTAAACATTAATACGGAGCGATGAACCTTGTACAGTAGTAGAAATTGTATGTTATATGTAATAATAAGTGGTACTGGTAATACTGGAAATACTAATAATACTACCTAGTTAATACATAGTAGTATCAATTGAATAAATCTTGGGAATGAACTACGATGAATTATAATGATATTCACTGAATTGAGACTGTCTTGAGCTCTGGAGTCTTGCCCGTGAGTTTTGAAACTTGAAACTTGAGTCTTGAGTCTTGAGTCTTGAGTCTTGACTCTTGACTCTTGACTCTTGTAGCGGGAGAGAGAGAGAGAGAGAGAGAAAGGACTCAACTAGGAAATATCTACCCATCCATCTAGAATACTAGATATTTACCTTCCCCTCTTCAAAGACTTTCATTCACTCTATCAGTTTTTATAAACCCATCCAAGTTCAGCCAATACCATCCAACCATTCCAAATTATCCTCTTGCGATATCTCCAATTCAAATTTTAGATGGATAGTGAATTCTTAAAAGGGAAGTGTATTTCCGTCCATTAGTCATCTCGGTATGAGATTTGATTCGATACTGCGTAGAGATGGTGCCCCGTGAATGTGATATTGACGTTGGTCCTTTGTAGATTGCGTACGACCCTCAGGGGGTATGAATTTCTTCTTGGCCATGAGACCACAGCGCTCCATACTACATAACAAACTTACCCAGGCGGCGTGCCAGGGAGTACGATTAGTGCCGGATAAATCAGCCAAAAGGTAAGACATGTGCGGGCGGGGAGTGCGCGGACAAGTGGGGATGGAAATTGATCATTCTTATTATTCGAGATCTGGCTGGTCGTGGTTGCATGGCTGGTCGTGGCTGCATACCAAAATTGATTCTATGGAGTCTGGACTGTTGGCCTATTGGACTATGGAACAACACCGGCTGGAACAACACCGGCTGGAACACAAGACGGTAGAGGGGAGTATGGTACTAATTGTTTATTTATAGATTGGAGGCGAATATTGATTGATTGATTGATTGATTGATCAATCAACATGAAGAAGATACGATACTGAAGTGAAGTCTGGAGAATCGAGATGAACATTGGTTTCAGTGTAAAGATGATAAATATCTCGAGGGTGAATCAGTGATGACGTTCGTGATACAGATAAAGGGTTTTTCGTCTCAACATGAAAATTGACGATTGTTGGAAGTGAAGTTGACCTGGAAGTGAGTGAGGTTTGATCAATATGCATTGTATCTATAGTACGTATTATTATTTATTACTCGTAAACTCCCAGGATGTCTGGCGTACAGAAAAGAAAGCTCTCAAAATATCATCATTTTCTGTCCATTTTCTCTATCTCTATCTCTTCCAAATCCAAAAATCCAAATCACTCCTGCCAGGTATCTCTCGAGTACCCGCAACGATCATCACATAGGGGCAAATCATTTCAATCAGTGCTTCATTCAATCAAGTAATATTCAAGTACCATCACGTCAATCGTCAACTCCATGACCAAGAGTAATACGTTCTCAGGAGGGTTTTCTAACAACCTGAGCATCATAACCTGTTTGAACTCCAACCAACCTCGCGAAACACACCGATGGTCACAGGTAAGAGAAAAGATCGACATTCGGCATTGCTTTTTGAGTTTATTTTTATATTTCATTCATCGACGGTGTACACTGATTGTTCAGAAAGCAACGGGCCGAACCAAGTTTCAATGTAAAGTCGTTGTTTCTGTCTCGGATGATCTTTGGGATGAATGGCCATTCGAGGAGTATACTCGAGTACACACAGAGACACAGTACCTCCGACGATGTAACGTATTGTATCTGCCATCCCATTCTCTCATAATCTGGTACGGTACTACTATGGCTGTTTGTCACACATTGATAAAGTAATTTCTCTCTGGAGTTTCTACTGAATATGTGGAGTTGAAACCCTTGAGATCTCAAAGATGGCTTCGGAAATGGCTTGAACGAGGGATAGGGGGTTGAAATCGTTGTCATCTGGACTCGGTATACAGACAAAAGGGGTATGGAAAGTCGGAATGATAAGAATACCGAGATGAGAGCAAGAGTGAGTGAGTGAGTGAGTGAGTGAGTGGTTTATCAGTGTTCAATCATATTCAATCATATTCAATCATATTCAATCATATTCAAAATTAGATGTAATATTCTTCGTTTCCTATCCCATCCAAGTTGTTCTCGATCGAATCTGTGACTGGGTAGGTAGTTATTTGCCTGCCTGGGTCATCATGCACGATTCTGTACATTCTAGAAGTACAGCATCAACGGTACGGAAGTCTCACTTTGGTGGCACATATTCTGAGACCTCTCACGGAGAATAGATCGATATCCAAATCTTTGAAAATTTATTAGACTGTAGGTCACAATGGTGGGTTGATTTTGATTTTCATTTTTATTCGGATTTGGATAATTGACTGAATTGTCAACATCGCTACCAATCTTTATGAGTAAACAATACCTAACTAGGTACTTGGTACTCATGATTTCACAAATTTCTTCACCCACTACTAGAAATCATTGTTGCTTGTGAAGCTGCCCTCGAGCTCTCATTATATTAAATACTTATGCCTTGTGGCCTCAATTCCTGCCTTATCGATCCCAGCGCAATCTACCATACCCTGTATCAAAATGCGCCCGCATTATTTACATTGGAGAAGTCGATGTCCAGAAGCTTTTCCCCTCAAATCATAGACAACCATAAGTCGATCGAATTTCATCATGGCTAGGTAGGTAGGAGTTTTCGTCTAGTATCATACCTTCAGCAAAATCGCAAGCTAATTCATCAACCATCAGCAATATCCTCTTTCTGCCATTTCGAAAGGCTACCAACCTACAATTATCAGATGCTATCAAGCAATACATATCCACCAAATATGACCAACATCCGGATATGTTCAAGCAGGACCTTGAGGTTATTGATGCTTTACGAAAAGACGCTATTCATGTCAGGGAACCTCATACCACTGGAATAAGAAAGATATCAGCATATGCGGGTCAACTATCCTGGCTGGGGGGTAAATTCCCTATAGATGTATGCCAGCCCTCGACGTTTCGCAGATATATACTTACTCATCTGAACAGATCGGAGTAGAGTTTTCATGGTACCCCGCTCTAGGATACAACATCGACCGACTCGTTGTGGAAAATAACCTCAAATTCGAACTCGCAAATGTAATGTTCAACCTCGCGGCTCTCTATTCCCAGCTCGCCATGTCTGCCAACAGAGCAACGGCGGATGGATTGAAAATTGCTTGTAACAACTTTTCTCTTGCGGCGGGAGTACTCAAACATTTAAAGGAGGAAATAATACCTGAATTGCGCACCTCCCCTCCAGAAGATATGGATAATGATACACTGGAGTGTCTTCAAAGTCTCATGTTAGCACAAGCCCAAGAATGTTTTTGGGCCAGAGCACGAGGAAACGGGACCAAAGATGCTCTAGTGGCAAAGTTAGCTGCAAAAGTGTCAGATTTATATTCACAAGCTTCGGATTGGGGTATGAAGAGTAATGCTATAAGTTCGGAATGGCTACATCATTCATCGGTTAAACATCATCATTTTGCGGCGGCGGCACAATATCGCATGGCGTGTGATTGTTTGGAGAAGAGAAAATACGGAGAGGAGGTAGCGAGGTTGACAGATAGTATCGTTTGCGCCAATGAAGGAATCAAGGAAATAAAATATGTCAATAAAGCTGTGGCAAATGAGTTACAGTTGTTGAAGAATATGGTGACGGAGTGTTTGAAAAGGGCTGAGAAGGACAATGATTTAATTTATCTTGGTAAGTTTTGTTTCTCCTAAGTTCGTTGATTGGGTGACGCTCCGCTAGCCCTCCGGGGGCCACTGCCGTGGAGGCAGACTAGTTGCGGAGGCGCGTCAGATTTTGAGCGCAATGTGCTATGAGGATTTGAAAGCTTGCTGGTGGGTAGAAAACGCAGCGGGAATGGAGGGTGCAGCGCACCTTCTATGCATTCCCATTGTTCTTTATAAGAGCGCAGTGAATTATGACGGCTCAGGGAAGCACGGAGAAACCCTCCATATTGCTATCTTCAAATTTCAATATAGAAAAGTTCCGAGCAGAGCGAGCTATGGGGGTTTGGGGGCTTGCCCCCATATACAACCCAATAAATCGAACGAATATATATTTATTCGGATACCAGCTGACTTTGTAGATCCTGTACCACCTAAGAACGAACTGAAACGCCTTGAACGAGCAAGTATGGCCAACCCTATTATCCCAAAAGAAGTTTCTGAACCCATGACTTTTCTTGGAGATCACAAAGAATTTGGACCGCCACTGTTCTCCAAACTTGTGCCTTTTGCTGTTCATGTAGCAGCCAGTATCTACGAAGAACGCCGCGATCGAATTGTTAATAACAATATCATCGATGAACTTGAGATTTTAACAACCCGCATCCATGATACCCTTCGTTCCCTCAATCTCCCTGGATCTCTACAAGCCCTTGAGAAACCTTTGGGCCTTCCTCCTACTTTACTTTCCCATGCGGAAGAGCTTCGTCAAGCAGATGCAATTGGTCGTATCAATAGATCATTTTCCGATGCTGCAAAGCTCAAGGCATCAGATGAAGCTATATTTTTCGAAGCTAAAGAGCTATTACAATCAGAAGCATCTGAAAACGATCGACTACTAAGAAAATTCGGAAGTGATCGATGGGATCGTTTAGACTCTCGGTCTGCATCCCCGAAATTATATACTCAAGTGGATGAAATCGAAGGGTATTTTAAAAGCGCGGCGAACAGTGATCAAGTTGTTTTCGTCAAATTTCGCGAGTATGAATCTATTCTTCAGATTCTTACCAGTTCAGATCGGGATATTGGAAATTTTGTCCCTAGCTCCCGACGAGTTAACATACCACCAAACCTTGAAGGGGAAGTTTCCAAACTTAGGAATTCCCTGAACGAAATTTCAAGATTGGAGAGTAGAAGGAGGAGGAAAATTGAAGCTGTAAGAGAGAAAGCAAAGAAGGATGATATAAATCATAGCATCCTAGCCGAAACTGCTCGTTTGGAACGAGAATATCCTTCAACACCTGTTGTTCCAGCTCATTTTGAAGATTTCTTTGAAAGACGCCTCTCCCATACCTACGATGCAGATCTCACTTCTCTTAAAACCGAATCGGAAGAACAGGAAAAGCTCCTTCAACAATTGGAAATAGCAAATGGATCATTCATTAAAGCTAGAGCCGGAGATACAAGCACCAGAGAGAGAGAACAGGCCTTGCAGAAACTTGAAATGGCATACTATAAGTACAAAGAAATAGTCAATAATGTAGATGGCGGAAGGAAGTTTTACAATGATTTGGCGAAGATAGTAGGGAGATTTAGAGATGGCTGTAAGGCTTTTGTACAGGATAGAAGAGAGGAAGCAAGGAGAATGGAAGCGGATTTAAGTATGCCGTTGAAACCGATGAGCAGTCTTAGTTTACATCATCCTCAACCAGGAGTTGGTGGGGGAGTGAGCATAGGAGGACATCATGCGCCACCACCGCCACAGCCGCTTATCCCGGTGCAGATGCAGGACGGCGAAGTACCCAGTCCCAGGAGAGAAATGAGTCCGATCCAAGCACCGGTTCCACAGAGAGCGAGTTTGCAGAGTACGCCGGTGAATGTTGGGGGTGCGGGTCCTGGGGGAGTAGGGAATGTAGGAGGTATGCCGGGCGCTTTTGCAAATAGTGTTAATATGGGTGGGGGTGCAGGTGCAACGTGGAATCCGGAATTGGGAATTAAATTTGGCGGTGCTGGTGCTGCTAGTGGTGGTGGGGAAAATGCACCTCCGCCACAGACGCAAGCGCAGCCGAAACAAACGACGTGGGATCCAAGTGCAGGGTTGAGATTTGGATGAGGGAGTAGGTTAGATGGGAGGGGATTTGGATTGGTGAAGTGAACTTTTATGTATTTATGTGTGTATTTATTTATTATTTATGTGACCAAAAGGGGTTTCGAGATGCACGCTTGTACTCTTACAATACCAATCAATCTGTTCAAGAAATACTCGTACATACTTATTATATGTATATGCATGTGTGTGTATATGCATCATATAACGAAACAACTAGCGGGAAATAACCAGCGGACGAACGAACAATGAGATGAGATGAATATGAAAATAAGGAAAAAGTTGGAGGTGAGAAAACAAAAAGGAAAATTAAAAGCAAGAGGAAATAATATTATGATTAATCTTTCTATTTATTTATCTATTTATCTATTTATCTATTTATCTATTTATTTATTTATCTATTTATCTATTTATCTATTTATCTATTTATCTATTTATCTATTTATCTATTTATCTATTTATCTATTTATCTATTTAATTTATCTATTTATCTATTTATCTATTTATCTATTTATCTATTTATCTATTTATCTATTTATCTATTTATCTATTTATCTATTTATCTATCCACCTACTCAAATCTCAATTTCAAGCGCCAGAAACAATAATTAATCATTACTCATCACCACAAAACTAAATTTACCTAGGTACTTGGTCATTTTTCTCAATTGCAATAACGTGTTTCGATGCTAGTGTGTGGATTATATTGTATTATATTATATTACATATTTAATATACACATATAGAAAGGAGGGGAAAAGGAGGGGGGAATTGGGATTCGTGAGTATTGATTATGTGATATAATATGATGTGACAGTGGGGTAGGTGGATGATGGAAATTCACGGTTTAGTCACATGCATATATACATTGGAAGAGAGATGGTTTGTATGTGATACGCTGGTTGGCTGGCTGGCTGTATGGAACTGGTTGATTGATTGAATGATTGAATGATAATTGATTAAATGAACAAGTATCCGACTGATCAAGGTAGGGGTAGAAATGATCCCAGTCCTCCGCTGCAGCCCATTCAATCACTATTCCATTCCATGACGACTTATGAAATATATGCATGTATACCAAGGACGAAACCCCTACTGCACTCATTGCTATGCTATATGTAGACAGAGTACGCGATATGAAATACAAACCACACCAATGCCTACCACGCTGTATGTGTCAAACCTCTATCTGTTCCCCCATCCATTACCCCCTCCAAAAAAGCAAAGAGGCCAAGTAATAAACAAAGGTCGTAATTCATATCCGTCCGTCCGTCCATCCATCCATGATATAATATCCCAACCATCCCAAAGCAAGGCAAGAAATCATACAAGCAGGTAAACAAATAAATCCTTAAGCCACCAACTCCCATACTTATTTCAAATCAAAGTAACCCCACTCCGAATCCCCATCCATTCCTGCAAGGTAATGAAGCCCAAGCCCCAGGACGCCCGCCGAAAGGAGGTATACACAGAACCCCAATCCGGGAACCGCATAAAATCCAATCACCACTCCTCAAAGATAAAATCCAAGTCAAACTTCAACCTCACTCGCAGCTGCAGTCTCAACAACCTCGTACCAGAGTCCATGAGCATCCTTGTCTACTCTCCCCATCTTCCCAAGCACCTCCACAATCCCTCCAATCTTTGCCACAAACTCTGGCATGCCCAACCCCGCAATTCCTTCATTGCCATTCCCATCATTCCGTGGGCTTTCCTTTGCCAATCTATGAATAAGATAACCTCTCAATCTAGTCATCAAAAGTTTCATGACCGGTTCACGAAGTTCACCTTCAGTAGAACTTAGAGCCGAAGCTGCTACCATGATTCTCTTGACTAATTCGCGAATATGATTCTTGGTAGCCATGGGCATACTTCTACTACTTTCCAATGCGGCTGTGATGCCTTGTTCTGCTTGTTCTGATTCCTTGGAATTTTCAAGCACGGAATAAACTCTTGAAGCTTCAGTTTTCCATTGACTTCGAACATCTCGCT
The DNA here is from genome assembly GCF_014898295.1 of Botrytis byssoidea. Taxonomy (NCBI): domain Eukaryota; kingdom Fungi; phylum Ascomycota; class Leotiomycetes; order Helotiales; family Sclerotiniaceae; genus Botrytis; species Botrytis byssoidea. Next base: position 630,993 of record NW_024065862.1, on the reverse strand, counting down.
TAAGGATGTTTTTGGCTTGTAGAAGAATTGCTGAAGTGGTGACGATTCGAAGAGTATCTTTCCTTGCCGTCTCAATCCTTGCCATATCCAGCTTTAAGGTTTCTGGCACTGGGCTTCCGGGCGCAGATGTACATATATCTACCAACATCTGAATGTATGTTTTCTCTGGCGTAGGTCTATTTCTCGCTAACCCGACATTCTCCCGATCTCGACGAGCAGCTTCTGTATGAACCTTTTGACGAGCTTCGCGCCAAGCTCTTGTGGTAATGGTAAGATCGTTATTGGTCTCTTCCATTTCTTCCGAGAAACGTTTAGTTTCATATGTGGAAGCATGCTTGATCAGTTCAGGAGCCGATTGTTGAAGCATAAAATTGGCATAATCGAGTTGCATTAGATCGATGAAGCGCATCAATGCTTGAAGACGATCGACGAAATCACCTTCTTTGAGAGTAGTCTCAGCAAGAACTTTGACCTCGTCATCTCGGAAAGGAGCACATAATCGAGGTAAAATATTGCCCATAAAATTAAAGAAAGTTTCGTAGGAAAACCTGCCATTCTTGAGTTCTGATGCTACCAAATCCGTATCGAGGGAATCTTCAATAAGTTTGTACATTGAATTTCCAGGAGTAAGGAGACGTTGAAGTTTGCCCTTGATGTTATCTGCCATTGCAAGAACCCAAGGATCACTATTCCCAGCTGCGACTTCTTGTCTCATGGAATCAAAGATAAGTTGATTAACGACCCCTCGCTGTTGAAGACAATCTTCCATCGAGATACGATATTCTTTATTAATGGCCAATTCATGAACCAAAGTTCGATTATCTGGAAGTATTGAATTAACTGATCTTAAATTATCTGCATCGGTAACTTGTCCACGACGTTGTTTGACAGGCGTAGCAGGTGGTGTGAGAGTTTGTAAATGAGATGCAACGGCATTATCGGAAGCATTAAAATCTTCAATGACAGGAGATGCTGATCTTGTTTCCGCCGCACGAGGTTTTGAATCCCCAGTAGGTTGTTTGGTTTGTTTAACCTTTCTTGCTTCCCGGATAGCATTTGAAATCAATCGTTTCCCCTGAACTGGTCCGGCAAGTCTCTTGATCCTAACCATCAATTTAAGTTGATTGTCTCTGATTCCATCACGATATGAATCAGTGACAGATTCTTCCGTACTATCTTTCACAGTTTGCCATATCGAATCTAATTCTACAAATTGTAAAACCATCATATCAATAAGCGTACTTGCATCTCTAGATTTCCACGCGATAAAAGCATTGAAGAATGTTGCATAAACTTCCGACAATGTTGATAGCTGAGCTGGAGGAGGCGTATAATTGTTTGCAGTTGTCAATCTAGACAAAACAGTTTCAAAAGAAATAAGTAGATCTCGGGCTTTTGCAACGAGGTCCTGCAACTGTGGATTAGCCAAATCATCCCTCTTCATTGGTTGCGCTCCTACCTGTTCCTGTTCTCCTTTATCACCTTTACTACTCAAAACCTGTGTAGGGTGACCAAGGATTAGGAAAGCGCTGAGAAAGGTTCGGACTGCTGTCATTTCATTGACTGATCCGCTCTCTCCTTCTTTGAGTCCACAAATTCTCAGAATGTGTGCCGTACTAAGGAGAACTTTCTCTTGAGCCAACAAATCAACCACTTTCTCAAATGAAGTCTCGCGAACCCCATCAATTGTGAGTCCCAGTTCTGCAAAATCATGTAATGCCTTCCAACGTCTATGAACTCTCCATCTAGTTTGAATTATCTTTGCTGCCGCTGATTCGGTAAGTGGTGCTTTCTTTATCTCCGCAACTGGACTTGGACTCGAACTCTTTCTCATATTACTCAAACTTCTTCCTCGTTGTTTGCTGTTATTATTTCGACTCAAGATTTCCTCTCGCCTCCTTTCAGCCTCGGCAAGTTTTTCCTCCATCTCCTTTCTAAGCTTCTTCCCTTCTAATTCCCTTCTCTCTTTCATAGTCTCCGCAATACCCTTTGCCCTCTTAACTTCCTCCGCACAACTCGCGACAATCTCTGCCAGATTCTTCTCTCTCGCTTGTTGCGCTGCTAAAGCTCTCTCCTCGGTATTCGTCGTACTTCTCGGTGCTGCCTTGGCTAATGCCGCCCTCAATCTGACTTTCTCCGCATGTGCTGCTCTATCGGCCAATCTAGCCTTTCGATCTTCCAGTATACTCGCTCTACGTAGATGTTGAGCGATGTAATTGCTCTGCGGACCCGGCATACCGGCGTGGCCCGCGGCATGACGACTCGAGCCATGTGAATGAACTGATGAAATGGAATTTCGTCTCGAGGATGCAGCCGAAGATTTACGTCGATTGTTGGTGGGGCGATAGAACCTTGCAGCGATGCGTGGTGGTGGTGTATGAATTCGATTTGAAGGGGAATCTTCCCTCTCGGATATGAGATCGAGGTCTACGGGATCTTCTGGCATACCGGTTGATTCCATAATATTACGGTCGGGATCGCTCATATCTTGAGATGCACGACGCATTGTGTATATGTAGAGGTATGGTTGGGGCACTTTGGGTGGGGCGGTGGGTTTTTGTCGAGGATTGAAAGTTGAAAGTGTTCGCAGGTTGCAGATGGTGGTAGTTGCTACTTGGGTGGTGATGAATAGCTTGGTATGTACCAGTAAATATGATGTGGTTGATTTGAAAATGATGACTGTTTCGTAAGGTGAATCTTGGTACGGAGTTGAATTGAATTGAATTGAATTGAATTGAATTGAATTGAATTGAATTGGATTGAATTGGATTATGAACCGTGCATTCGATTTGAATCCAAACGTCCCACGAAGATAGTAAATACAAGAATAAAGATGTGAAAGGGTAGAGAGTAGAGGGAGAGGGTGAAGAGTAAAGAGTACAGCAATCTTTCGTATCCGCCTTCCAGAAGAATTGAGGATAAGGTAAATGTATCGGTAATGCAATGCAATGTAAGATAAAAGATTGGGTAGAATACCTCAGTACCTAGGCAGACACCGTTAAATAAAACAGTTGAGTGAAGTTGTACAATGGATGAATGAATGAGTTCCTAATAGTATGTATGTACTATGTATGTATTAGTGGTAGGTATGAAGAAGAAATCAGAGGTTAATTGAAGAGGCTGGTGTGAAGAGTAAAGATTGAATTCGTATTCTTCGAGTCATGATACTCGTACCGTGAGGGTGGGTGAGAGAGAGTGAGAGTGAGAGTGAGAGTGAGAGTGAGAGTGAGAGTGAGAGTGAGAGTGAGAGTGAGAGTGAGAGTGAGAGTGAGAGTGATGATAATGGCAACAGTCCCAGACATTTACTTTTATTATTAGCCCTTGGCTTGGCTGAAAACGACCATTATGCGATGGTGCTTAGTGATGGCATGGGAGGGGATGGGGAAAAGAAAGAATCACATGGAACATTTGAAGGGAAGGGAAGAGAAGAAAGAATATTGTCAACATCAATATTGATATCAATCATATCAACATCTAGAATAAATTCTATATTCAATGTTTATATGATCATATACAATATCATCGAATATTCGAGTCTGTATCCATCCCTCATTCCTACCTATTCCATCAGACGCATTATCCTTCAATCAAATCTTCAGACCCTTATCAATCATCATAACACTACCCACATCATACGCACCCACAAAACATACATACATACCAAAGTCCATGCATGCGACAGAATGTCTTACCTTCCAGACAGACAAATCCCCACCGCATTTCAACATCATACATACCATACCCCGAGTTCCAACTTCCAAAGCTTATACAGAGTACGCTTTCTCTTATCTCATTCGTCGAAAAAGTCCCCTCATACTTATTTACTTCCATGACCCATTCATTCCTTCCCACTACAATTCATCAGACAGACAAAACACACGCTCATACGCCAGACGAGCGTCGAGAATCAAGATGGATATCAAACAAATGATCTTCCAGGGTACATACTAGATCCAGTATATGATTTCCGATCTCTCCCATTCCAATTTCTTCACGCTGCATTCGCACTCTCCGTTGGAGAAGAGAAAAATTTCATTTCGGATGAGGTGTCCCAGAATAGATTTCCCGTTGCGGTGAAATTGAATGCCAGTGCAATAAGTGATATGTTTGTTTCACTTGTCTTCGATTACCCTCCTTCGAAAGTGGGAGGTAGCTGAGTAGCTAAATGAATGATTACGAATCAGAGGTTGAAGATGAGGTAAGAATGAGAATTGTTAGCACAAGTTTCGTTAGGATTCAAGTTCACACTCCGTAGTGAGATGGAGATGTAGTAATCAAGCCAAATGCTTGAGATCCATCGCGTACCACATGATAGTAGTCATAGTGTAGCATGATTGTTCTCTAGAGGAACGAGAGGAATCAATACTACCCCTCCACCATCCTCAATCTGCCGTCTAAATCCTTCGCACCCGTGTGGCAAATTCAAATGTTGCGATCACAGATATGTTGTTTATTCATTCATTTCATCATATCATAGAGTCTAGTGTAAAAGTCCATGGAACTTAGGTACCATCGTTGATTGATTTTAAGCTATTTACAAGAACATAGCACTTTGCTGACAAGCGACCTTGTGTACTTAACATCACACCTCCTCAATTGTTTACATCGTTCTGCACAGCACATCAGAAGAGAGGAATAGAAGATTGCACAATACCACACAAGAAATACGTTCATGAATCTGTAAATTGATACGCTTATGCAAAGAAAGAAAAAACTATCCTCCAAACCCATCGTGCCATCATATGCAAGAACTCCATAGAAGTGTTAGTCATAACCTGATGACTAAAAACATACAAGCAAGCAAAATGTTCAAGAAAAACACAATAAAACGCATACATAAAACTCTAAAAATGATAATGCACAAGAAAGTATTTGGTTTTTGTTTTGTCTTCATTGATATCAATCCCTTACATCAATCCCCAATCTTCTAAACTGTCTGATCCTGCTCCATCTTCAAATCCTCTTCATAAATATTTAGCAATAAAAAAACAATGTACATTTAACAAAGGAAACCTCCACCTCAACATCTTTGCTCATACACAATCACTTACTTCGCTGTCAAGAAGCAGTTGATCACATCGAGTTCAAGGATATACAAAATTCACTCCTTTTGTGGAAAGAATTTAGTAACCAGTTGGCTTGGCACCAGTTGGCTTAGCCTTGCTGGTCAAGAAACCAGAAGATGCGCACTTGGACTTCTTGGTGGAAGTGACAACAGTTCCGTTACCGTAGAATGGGATGGAAGTGACAGCGGCGGTGGTGGCTGGGATTGGGACAACGGTAGCAGTGCTAACAACGACGGAAGCATCAGTGGTAGCAGCGGCAGAGTCAGTGGAGACAACAGCGGTTTGGATACCGGAGAGAGCACCAGTAGCATCAGATCCAGCGGCAGCAGCAGTCTAAAGATGATTATTAGTATGATGAGTCTTTTGAAAGGCGTAAATGATTATAAACTTACAACGGTGACGGTTTGAGCGGCAACGGTAGCAGTGACGGTGACAGTGGCAGCCTCGGCGCAAGCACAGGTCTCAGATCCAGATGATCCGGAACCGGAAGCGCCAGAGCCAGAGCCAGATCCAGTGGTCTCACCAGAGGAAGCACCAGCGGAAGCGGATGGGGAAGCAGATCCAGCACCTGAGGCAATAGCGGTAACACCAGCGAGACCAGTAGCAGCAGATCCAGAGGAAACAGCTGAAACGGTGACGTAGTGGGTGGAGGTGGAGGTACCATAGATGGTGGTGGTTTGGGAAGTGGTAGATTCACCAGCGGAAACGACACCAGCCTCGGAAGAAGCAGCGGCGGAACCGGCTGGGGATCCGGCACCAGAGGAAGCGGCAACGGTTTGAGTTGGTGTAACAGTGGCGTAGATGGTAGAGGCGGAGGTCTCAATGATGGTGGTGGTGACAACGGTGGTGGAAGAACCAGAGCCGAGAGTGTAAGTCAAGGTGTGGCTAGCGTTGGCAGTGACGGTTTGGACGGCGGAAACGACGCCAGTTCCGAGAGGAACAACGACGGAGGATGGGGAGGATCCGGTTGGTGCGGCAACACCGGAAGCAGCTGGGCTGGACTCAACACCGAGAGCGCTGGAGACAGCGGCGGCTGGGAGAGAGGAAACAGCGAGGGAAGAAGCTGGGGAAGAAGCGTAACCAGCTGGGGCACTTCCAGATGGAACAGCTCCAGATGGTGCAACAACACCGGAGGCAGCTGGGCTAGTCTCAACACCGAGAGCAGTTGATGCTGCTGACGAGGAGCAAGCAGTTGGGGTGACAAGTGATCCGGTGCTGTCAAATGGAGAGTATCCGAGGCATGATGCATAGTTGGAAGCACAGAGGGATCTGTTTGCATCTGGAGCGCTTCGGCAGGAGTTGTATGATGCATTACATTGGGATGCGCAAGCATCGGCTGTGGCGGATGATGCGGGGGATGAAGCCGTGGTTGAAGCACCAACAACTCCGCTGGAAGCAGCTGGGGTAGCAACGGTGGTGGTAGCACCGTAGAAAGAGCTTTCACTTGCAGCACTGGCGATGGCAGATGAGAGGGATGCAAGAGCAGATGTCAAGTGCTTGCTGGTGATAACGGCGCTAGCAGATTCGGCCTCGGTGACTGGGCAAACAGTGGTGGCCAAGGTAACGGTGTCGGTAACGACGATAACTTCTGGGGTGGTGGAAGCTCCCTCAACGGCTGAGGTGGCACGAGCTGGGCAGTTGGTGATAGAAGCAGCGCATGAGGTGATGGTTCGGACGGTGGTAGCGAAAACGGTCAAAGTGGTTTGACCGTTGTCAGTAGCGGTGGCAGAGATGGTACCGTTGTTAATACGCTTTGGGTAGTAGTGACCTGGTTGAGAAGCGGCGGCAACTCCGGCCATAACAGCCAAGGAAGCAGCTGTGAAATGCATGGTGATTGATATCGAAGGATAAATGTAAATTCTAGATTCCTCGTAAATGATATGTTCCTTCCTGATGCGATATATTCCCAAGCAGTCAATGCTATCCTAAGTGTGTCTGAAAAATCCAAAGAAGAATGGCTATGTACCCAAATTGTTTTTCTGTTTTGATAAACTTGTGTATAAGTGGTCGTGATGAATCGTTGGTGTTGAAGAGCGAAAGTCGATTCCGCAAAAAGGTGTATGCTTTCAAGGTAAAGAATGACTGTTGAGTTGGAAATAGAGAAAGGAACTCTTTTGTGCAAAAGGGACTTGGTAATGACTGTGTAGTGATCAAGGAAGATCTTGTGTTGAAAAAGGAGGGTGGAGGAATCTTTTAAAGAAAGGATTGAGGAAGGGTGCGGTGGTTCTCGCTATAGGAGAATTATTAAAAGGAAATGGGCAAAACGGACGGGGAGGGTGGGCACAGAAAAATAATGAGTGGAACCCTGGACAAGTGGGATTAATTATGAATTGAACATGGATGAGGGGGGATTTCCTGGGTTTGAATATCGAATACTACCTACTTGGTCCAAGGAGAATAAAATGGGAAAATGTGTTAAGGATGGATCCATGGGGAAGGGGGCGTGTATGGCTACTCTGCTCGCTCTGGTATGGTACCATTCTCCATTATAACGCTGCGGGCAAGAAAAGACTTTTTTTTTTTCTTTTCTTTCTCTTTCTTTCGCTATGCTTGCCACATTTTACACCCAGGCGGCGCGGTTCCAACGCACATGGGTGTGATGCAGGTACAGCTAACCCAGGTCGTGAAGAGGATCTCACCGCAATTGACCCTGGAAAGTCATCGGAACCTTGGAACGCGAAAGCTTGGAGGATTTCTCGTTTTTGAGAGGCTATGTTATTTATCGCTTCAGGGGTTGTTAATATCCCGATCCCTCATGTTTGTGCAAAGAGAACCAATCACGATGTGCGGTTGCGAGAGAGTTCTGCGTGTTCCATCCTCTCTTCCAATGAGATGGGAGAATAGGGGTATTTTGTAAGAATCATGACCACGGAGGGTGATAGAATCATTACTCAAAGAATACAAGCTTTCCACATTCGGGAGGGAAGCTAGAAGTATAAAAATGCCCAATCGGTCTCGTCCGTATAAGCTGATTAGATGTATAGATGAATCGATGAATTCCGATCCATAATTCTCATCATATTCTGGTTTCCTAATGGGCGGAGCAAAACCGGTCCAAGCAAGCATTGAGAAGTTGAAGGGCACTAATCTTCGTTTCAAAGGATTCGGTTGGCTTGCTCTACTCAATTTTCATGATGGTTGGTGAAACCCACACTATAAATTTTCCCTACGCAGTAGTGTAAACAGCCTACTTACTCTCGAGCTACTGAGGAGCTGAGCTACTTACCAGTGTCTACCTACCTACCGAACATCCTAAACAAACAAAACGGACACTAACAATGTGAGTTGATTTACATTTTGAGTTTGCGTAGAGAAGAAAAGGTTAATTGAAAGATCATGATTCATCATATCATATCATATCATATCATCTCATAGATACATGCAATTCTCCTTTAGGTTTCTGCATGAATGTGAATCTTTGGATGATACAGTTGCTACTCAGATAAAATGAATCGTTCATCCCGTAGTCGGTATAGTTGGATGATTACGACATATGGTTTAAGCCTCTTCGTTTTGAATGTTTCTTCTGCGTGAATGCGAGTCGAATCGCATGGAATGATCTATGTACCGTATCTATGCATTCAGGTGTGTATGTACTATGTATGTACTATGGTTGTTTGCATATATGTCTGATCTGATATGAAAACATAAATTGTAGATAATGCAATATATATATATGCGCGCAATTTATGCACGAAGCATGTCCTGTAAGTAGGTAGGTACCCAGATAGTCTGACATCGTATCGTATCGTATCGTATCTAGAAATTCAGGATTCATCTTGTCACTTCATTGCACCACGACGTACGTATTCCTTGAGTAGATTACAGTTGGACGAATTGGTCAAAAGTATATAAGATGTCATGACGACTTCCCACATATCAATAACAACAGACTTTCGGAAATTACTTATCTATTGGCTCAGATAGGAATGATTGGTGAAGGAAAACTTAGATGGAGGGGATTTTCTTAAATCCAAAACTTCTTTTTTCTCTTTCTGTACGATGATGTGTTGTGCTTTGTTGCTTTGTGCTTGAACTTTTGATTAATCATGATTCATAATTTTACTTTTTGAGGTAATTGAGATTCCAAGAAGGCCAAGCTTTCCGTGGCCGACCTTCAATTTCATCTGACCGTCTTTAATTTCTGTCAAGGTTCATTTCGGCATGTAGTGTAAATTTCCCCAGTCTGGATGGATGTTGAAGGACGGAAAACCCCTCATTGAGACGATACCGGCTGGTCATGTATTGTTGTTCACTTACTCATGGTCCGATGGTCGTCGAATGATAAAGCCTCAAAGTCTACGTACTCGGTCAAAGAAAGGTTTGATAGATTGGAGGTGGTATTTGTTAGTATGATTAGCTGGAGTGCTATAGCTTGTCAATTATCTATCAAGCGATTCAAGCCCCTTCATCGGGAGCTTCCATTGGCGTTTGAGACCGGACTCCTTTCCGTCTTGCTTCGACATCGTATTTACTCAGCCATCATCATTCACGACACCCGAAGCTTCAAAAATGTATCAGCAACCATGAAGAAATCAATGACATCGTTACCAAACCCAAGGTAAGGTAAAGTTCACGAGGCGCAGTGTTTTAAAATAAATCATTTTAGCATCATGCATCACCACCTCATAAGGCAATAGGGCAAAGTAAAAGCAAAAGCAAATCTAATCTCAAATCTTGATCATCCATATAAAAAGGCCGATCATAAGGCCACGGCATTGGTTTTTTCTTCAACCGCCTTGATCTTTTCTTTCTTCTTCAGCCCAAAGTGTTCAGTTGCTCAAACGCCCGACTCAACAGTTGAACCTACAAAACAAATCTTCATCGTTGTCCAATCTGATCCCCACAACACAGCACAGCTCTTCACTTGAACATATGGCGCATCGCACAACGGTTCATGAAACTGTGCCTGCATAAAAGCAATCTCATGTCCACGACGATCTTCACCCGTCCTAGCCATTACCCTGCACCCAAAAAAAAAATTACCCCTGAATATGCAAACGCCTATCAAACACCCCGGACTGATGAGTTATAATCCAAGAGTATTATTGAATAAAATCTATGGGATGTCCTTCACGACAGACAAGATGGTTCTAGATTTTTCACTCTTGTAAACGCCCAGCTACGCGCTCTCCACTTCTCCAATATGAGATGAGATTTCGGGAATTGGTCGAAATCGAAAGGAAGGAGAAATTTCATGTCTCGGACCATGGATGCCAATTCATCCATCACCCTCTTCCATTCCTCCAAAATAAAATACTCAATCTCTAAAATGAGTTTCCTTCATCTTATCACTCTAGAAGACTCTTTGAGCGCAAGTCCCCAACATTAGCCTTCGATCCCATTCTAGCCTTCACACGGATTACAGATACGGAGTAGCTTCCTACCCACAATCTCGTGTTTTGCCAAGCTTGGTACCCATGTAGCTCTCTAAAAGATGACTTTATATTAACCTTCCCAAGTACAGGCCAAAAAGTGTTTCGTGTTAACGTTGGTTCATTTTAAACCGTACGGAATGATGAAAACCTTACGAATGTACAACTAGAAAAGGTAATGGAATTCCTGGCCGTTGAGATTACGCTGGCTGTTTCTGGTAGATGTTTTGATTTTGTCTTTCGATAGTTAGTGAGGGAGAAGTTTGGTAGGTTCCACTTGTATTTGGTAAGGCGGGATGGGAATCATGGGATGGAAGCGTTAGATGGAGGGAGTGCAGTGTTGAAGATGGGAAAACTAAAGATAGGGTACACGGCGTATATAGCATGAGTATGAATGAGTAAGTGTGCTTATGTAGCTATCGCAATCACGACTTGGTATGGCGAAGCGCTGGATGTCAGGTTTATTTTCAGCTTATTCATTACGATGGTCTTCGTTCCTTCCGCATAAACTTTTTGTATCTACCTAATCCATCATCCAATACTACCTAGCTACAACTCAAATATCAATCAATCAATCAGTCAATCAATCAATCAACCATCAGTCAATCAATCAATCAATCAATCAATCACCAACTGAACACAACTAATCCTTCCTCCTTCCCTTTCCTTTACGGGAAACGGTATCTTTGGTACGCTCCCAAAAGGGGTGGATACTTTAACAATATTTCCCCATTCCAGAGCAAGCACAAACCTGGAGATGTCACTGCTTATTCCGTCCAATTCATATATCCTCATTTCGCTTCGTCTCGTAGGGCCCATAATTCCGTATCCACAGCCTACAAACGAAACGGACAGCCAGAGTCCTCCATCTCATGACATTTCAATAAACTGGAAAAAGCACGGAGGCTAGCTTTATCTATCAATCTATCTATCTATTTATCTATTTATCTATTTATTTATTTATCTATTTATCTATTTATCTATTTATCTATTTATCTATTTATTTATTTATCTATTTATTTATTTATCTATTTATTTATTTATCTATTTATTTATTTATCTATTTATCTATTTATCTACTCGACACCCTGTCCAAACATCTGAACTTCATGGCTTGATGAGGGAAACAAGTTGTTTGATGCGGGTATACAAATAGGTTACAGATTGACTAGATTGTTGTTTGAGGTTGGTTAGGATGTTTACTTGTTAATTTGTAGTATGTAATATGAAGTCTGAATGGGGAAGTAAGCCCTATAGGAATTAGAACATTCTGGATGCGAGAAAAGGGCTGTTGGCCATTATAACTTAAGCTTTAGGGATCGGGTAATCTATTCGAGATCGTGAAGTAGATGGATGGAGTCATTGCGGGAATGTGAGAGATGTGATGGTGTCGAGTGGCAATCAAATTGACTCTTTTGGATATATATGAATACGGACGGGATTGGAAAACTTCGGTCCCGAAACTATGCCGAAAGTTGTGGGGGGGTTTTTTCATTTGGAGAGTGAGAGGTTTAGGGACTCTGGTGGTTCTGGTGGTGTTGAGCTACTTATATACAGCTGTGTATTTTCTACTCCGGAGGAGATACAGAATCCCAGTCGGGTCTGTCGCTGTTATTTGCGAGTTCTCACTCTTTCTCTGATGTTCATTTAGTATTTGAATATCTTAAAAATGCTTGATGGTCAATCCACAGCCAGTTTCTATTCACATAGGCTTAGTTGATAGATACCTCCAAAATTCTGGATGGCTTGCCGTTATGAATGTAGTCATTTTAAGAAGACGCTCCGCTAGCCCTCCGGGGGCCATTGCCATGGAGGCAGACTATTGGGTAGCGGGTCTCAACGATCATGGTTATTGAATACTGCCCAGTCAGATAGATTATCCGTGGCTGTCCAGTCTTTCATCCAAATGTTTCATACTCGTTAACACCTTCTTGCTTATGAAGCATGATATCGCAGAATCTGTAAGGCGAGACAGCACGACGCTCAAGACTTAGCGGCAATGCCACTGACTTCAGAGTATACCTTTACTGATACGGACTCAAGATCAATTTAAGCCAAAGGGTTGGAATGACGCTCAAACAAGCGGGTTCCCCGGAATGCCATGGAGAGCAATGGAATACATTCAAAAGTCCCAGAAGCTTCGCCGTAGGGACCTGAAGGGTATCATAATCATGTTTGTGAGCCGATAGTGACGGCAGCACAAGCGCTTGACTTCTCGGAGCGGGTTCGCTATCATGCCATCATTTGATCCTAGCGCGCAATTTGATACAGTATCATGATTGTCAATTGGTATGTCCTCCTCAAGGTTCATGGTATTAATCTGTTTGTAGTCTTCTTTGAAACTTGAGCTCTGGTGGCCTGATTTCGAGTGTGGCTGATACACAATGAAACACGGCAACTTAATAGATGTCTTATGCTTTTTGATGACATCGTTAGGAATGACAGGACATGGAAGTATCTTATTGAACATTACCCCGATTATGACGACCCACCCAAAATACGGGGCTGCGTCTCTCAAAGAAAATTATGCGAAACACGGCAGAAGTGGGGAGAAATATACGGTGATGGGTTTCGCGTGAGCAAGCAAGAGGCTTGTAGAAGAGCATTAATATCTATACAGGGAGTCTTGGATGCCGGAATCCTCGGTAGGAAAGAGCAAAATGCAATTGTAAGATCTCGTATAGTGTCGGTATGATGTCAATGGATGTCATATTCCTGACATTCTGTTGCACCATACTTTCAAATCAGTCATATGAGAGATTCGTAAGGTCATTATCGTCGGAGTTTATTCATAAATTCTTGGAAGAACAAAACAGATCTACGTATACTGTCCCAAGATCAGACTTTACGGAACATCATATTGGCAATACATGAGGTCAAAAGATCCAAAATTCACCTGCTACGATCACACTTCGCGTATAAATCTCTCTGTGTTGCCGCTGATGGATACATACTCTCGAGCTGCTTCAAGTTCGTGCCTACCATCTGACTGGATTCGGATATAAAGGTTCTATACGTAATCATACAAGCTCTTTCCCTCCTCCTTCCTCGCCCAAATGTTGAACTTTTTCTTTCGGACTTCGACAAGTATCGCTGAATAGAAACCCGTCATGCCTGTAAGGACTAATGATGCAGTCGGATTCGGCTTTCAACCTTCTCTATTCTGCTTGTAAAAGTATACAGATTTCCGACAATTGGAAGATAAATTAATATCTCCAAATTATCATATCGAGATGTATTGATAGGAGCAGAGGTACCTTGTGTGAGATGTAAATTATTCTTTTGGTTAGAAAAAGGTAGTGTGATTTGTTTAGATTCAGAGAGGATTATACTGTGAGTTGGTTTCAGGATACCCGAGGAGTAAGCGAAATGGTGTCGCTGCTGTTTTGATTGTAGAATATTTGTGAGATGAATGTAGGTGTATGAATAGTTTATGATGAAGTTCGTGTCGAGTAGCTTGATGAGTACTTTTGTTTTTGTAAGGAGAGCTGATGATTGTATGCTAAGTTGAATTCAAAATACTTGAGAAGTAAACAAAATGGTATTAATATTGTTTTCATTGTAGCATACATGAGATAAATATTTCTGAAAGAATAATTTATAATGAAAGTTATATCTAATAGCTTAGTCAATACTTTCTATATTTTTGAGTGAAGTTAAGGATCTCGCATATCATATATTTTGAGTTGAAGTTGTTATCTGGCGGGATTGTCAACAATGGAAGTTCAATTCAAGCTAGCTGTACCGTTGAAAGCGCTGTATGGATGATTATAAGATCGTGTTGCTAGAAAATGGCACAATCTGTATAGAGATCATTAAAGTATATAGACGAATGACTTCAATCAATGGCCACTGTATTGAGCTTTAGGCGAATGCGAAAGAGACTAGTTCTTTCAGTAGTGCCTATATAAGGCCCACTACTTTCTGTATATAGCTAGCTCTTGAGAAAGAATACAATATAGACATTTAGGACTTACTAATACGTGGGTACTACGTCTTTCCGTATCCTTCTCAAACCAACAGATCTTCATATCATGCGATGAGGAATTCTGAAATAGCAAATACCACCACCCATGGAAGCGCAATGACTTTACCGTGAATTTCGAGGATGTGCGTGGATGCAAATTATCTCCAGGAAACTCAAGTACAACAATCATTTCAATCCATACTTATTAGTCATATTCGTCAAAAAAATTCGAAGTCATTGTTCTTCCACATCTTTGATAATTCACTACCGCTTGCGCGTTGTTGCGTGATGACATCTCGGGGTTCCCCCCTTTCTCGCTTCGCGATGGATGATCTTGTCTTTGGTGAGGCTGATAAGTGGCTCCATACTGGGTAATATTAGTTAATTGCTGTCTATGTATAGGTACTTTAACTAATGTATAAATTCACGAAAGATAATCAAGCCATCTGATTATTCAAAGCTAGATACATTTCTACAGATTAAGCGCTAGGGAGGGCGGAAAAGGAAGGCTTTTGCCCGTTAAATATAGTATATAGTCTTACAATTGTAGTTTGCTGTTACATACGACCATAGACTAAGGAGAATTGGGCATCCCGTCCGCTCTGCCATACACAAGCCTTAGATCGGTAGATTAGTAGTTGGGTGGGTGACCACCAGCGAATCCCTGCTGTTGTATGTTTTTGTTTTTCTTTTGTCTTTTATGCTAGTATAGTCAGGGTGAATTGGTAGGTAGGATCGCAATTTTGCTGTGCTGTTGTTGTATGTATATCGCATATTCATCTCGCGATCTATTCGGCCACATTCTGTATTATGTGTGGGACAGTGTTTTTTTAAAGTATGCTTTTGGACAGTATCTTGAGGTTCGGAATTTTGAATTGTGAGAATTATTAGGAGCGGGGTAAGAGTATATACTGTGTGGTGTTAGGGACAACAAGTGTATCGTGTCAATACATAATATAGGCTTCCCTCAAAGGGCAAATTTTGTAGATTTCGTGAAGTTCTAGGGGTTTTGGAATTGTTGACGAAGGACAGGTTGATCAAAAAAGTGCTAGAAATCTCTCCATAAAATGCAGGGTGCACATACACTCTATGTCCTCCCAAGGAAAACTAATAATACCTATCAAAGGATCTCTCCTCATACTTCGGAAGAGGTAGTATGAAAGATGCGACTTCGGTGAATCGATGTATAATCTAGAGCCATAGTGTTGACAATTCTACACCCCTTCCATACCTACAAGAACGATTTCTCCAGCGGGTGTGACATGCTGATGAACCACGCTGCAGTTGATACCTCGAGCGATTACTGTAAGTTTCAAGCTGGTTTATAGCACCGTATTTAATGGAGTGCAAGGTATACCTTGGCTTATTCGTGGACTATTTGGTTGTCCATATTACTGTCGGAGAAACACCCGATCTATACTCGCTCTAGATTACGAAGAGTGAAACAACTAGAATCTGAGTAAAATATTTGGACCTGGTTATTACTTTGACGAGTCTTTCTGTTGAATGCTATCTGCACGCGGGAGATAAGCTATGAGAAGACGAATTCAAGAGGGGTGGGTCGTACAAATCGTCTACCCCAAGAACAGTTTCTCCGCAAGCTATTCACCAAACCCATGATTCGCCTCGCACATACTATTGCGCAGCCTAAGCAGCTACGGAGTCTATAAAAAGTAGTGGACGATGACACAAGAACTGGTGAAAGCATCATAATTTGCATTCTTGAGCCTTGCATGTATGAAAAGCAGAAGCAGATAATTTCCAACTTCTTTGAAAAAAGTGTATTCTATCGACCTTGCATTGATTGGAAGCCTTCCTGATTCTTGACTGACAAAATCCATCCTATATCCCGATAGCCAGCCAAACGGTATAATCGACCTGAAAACCGTATGCGCTTCAATGGCATTGTTGCACACGAGCAAAGGATGGCATGGCAATCTACATGTAAACCCATATTAGTGTCTGTGTGACGTATGTGATGTAACGATCAGTTGAAGGCATTAGCTCGAGAGACTAACCGAAGCCAAGATTGGTTAACATCTAAGCCTTGCTAGAATTTGCCCATTCAATGAGGGGTGTAGGTGATATTTCTTCTTCGTCGGAGACAGTTCTTGCGGTCTTCTTTGTATCTGCCCACTCGATTATTGGGGCAAGTGAAGCTTCTCCTTCGTCGGCAGTTGTTCTTGCGATTCTTTTTGTGTCTGACCATTCAATCAGAGGGGTCGGTGAGACTTCATCGACAGCAATATCATATACTAGAACATGATGTCAGAAATATTTATCAGAAATAGATGAGGTTTGAAAGAAGCCACAAATAAACCATAGTCTTCTGAGGACTAGCACGTACCAGAGCGGGGTCTCAAGGGGATTGCTAATGCGAGGACCGCGAAAGAGGAAGTAATAAGTGTGGAGAATAACATGATTGTTGGGTTGAACCTGATGTGTTGTTGGACAGCTTGATTTTGGCCTATAAACGTTTGGGATGATTTGCTTCAAATGAATACATCTGTGCCAATCTCTTGGAACCTGTATCTACTTATATATGTATATCTTAATTCGAAGTATTACACGTTGAGTGCCACCCTCAACTCACTCTATGAGCTTCTTAGTCAAGCGATTGTATCACCGACCACTGGGAAGTGAGTGTGCCTAAAATCAAACAACAAGTCACAGCAACTCCAACAAGCAAACGAAAGGTACAAGGAGGTAAAGTAAAAGTATATTTGAAGAGAACCCCAGCTACAATGTGATGACTCGCTGTGAAGCAACGACAACGCTGATGCAATAACAAAAAAGGCTAATCTCAAACATACCCTGCCGTTTGGTAAAGCAGCAACTGCGATCAACACAGATCTTGTCACTCTTGGCCTCGATTGATATCTTCCCAAGCAAGGTATCCAATTACCATGTCTACCGAGGTAGTGATTTGGTGCATAGCTTTCCAACAGACAGCCAACTGCAGCTGAAGGTATCCAACTGACCATGCACACACTCGGGTCCGGGTAAACATGCGAAATACTCCGGTGAGATGAGATGTCTATATTGCTCCTTGACATATACCACACTCAGCATTCCCCTATCAATAAAGGCATGGATGTGTCATTCTTCAAGTTCCTGAATAATTAGAGTGACTGGATTTCGACCAAACCATGACGATCCTCCCGGTCGAATGATCCTCGAAAGAGAGAAGTGTTAAATCTTGCATGTGATTGTAACGCGTATTTGAGGCGTGGTGAACCGATAAGGAAGCTCAGAGTGATGCCAAGCCATCGCGAATTCAAATCAATTGTTGATGTTGAGATAATTCGCGGTACATATGTTTCTAAGACTAGACCAACATACTCTACAGGTGAAAAAACAGGGTACTATAGAGTTACCTTGTTCGTAGGATTGTGTCGAAATTTAACAAATTGTCAACAGGTTTGTCAATTAAATAAGATATGGGGGGTGTGGGGTGAGGGGATGCTAACAAGGCCTCGGCTATTTCCTTGGTTGTGTCGATGGAACCCTTACCCGTATGGCCGGTATCCTAGTTCCGAGCCGGGGTAAGATACGACGTAACACGAAAAATGCTTCCCGTGTTTAGTGGCAGGTAAAATGATCGTCTAGCCACCCTCCAAGAGCGGGCCACAAGGCTTAATTCGACTTGACGATTCTTATCTCACAGTTCACACCATCAATTATGGTCAGGCTAATTCTAAGTAAGATTAAGACTCGGAAGAACTGCGATAAGAACAAGCTTCTAAACGGCACCGGGAAACGCATCCGCGCAGCAAAAATGTAGGCCTACTCAATGAGCTTAAACTAACGCTTATAGATGTCCTATATTTCACTTGAGACGTTCTCTTTATCCACTTCTTTCACCTCTTCGGAATCTTTCTCAGCATTTCATAAGCTTTCGCTTTGAAGCCGAGTTGAAGCGTCCAACATGTCTACCACATCTCATGAAGGACTAACTGCTGTTGCCAGTAGCATGCTGGCACTCTCGACTCTGTCTATTGCTCTACGCTTTTATTCTCGCCGTGTACAAGAAGCGCCATTAAAAACAGATGACTGGATTATGATACCATGCCTTGTACGTAACTGTTCTTTTTGTTTCTGAAGCTAGCCTAGCCGGGTCATAGGAATTGGTAGACCTTACTACATTACTCTTGGACTGACTTTGAAGTTTGAATATATAGCTACTGCTTGGCGGTACCTGTGGCACTGCGCTCTATGGTGAGACAAATCTACTGTTCTTGGCCGGCGTTGGGGCGAACTTACATTTTATTGACTCTCAGTGCTTACTTATCTCTTTCATTAGGCACAAACAAAAAGATCCTAGGCTACTCAACGCCGAGTGAAAAATCTTTAGCTTTGGAGACTGCTCCTATAGCATCAAAGGTGCTCATGATCTGATCTTGCTGCCCATGATAAGAACTAACACAAGCTCAGCTCTACTTCGCCTTCGATTTGTTCTCAATTTTAACTCTAGGGTGTGTCAAGATTAGCGCACTGTGCTTCTACTATCGGATCTTTTGCGACCATGGGCGCCGAACTGCCTTCCGAATACTTGTTATTATAAGCATCGTCATATGCTCTCTTTGGGTTGCAGCATTTTGTATACTGCTTGGATTGTCATGTGGATCTCACTTCTCGGCCCTATGGACTTCTAGCAAAGCGGTATTCATGAAGTATTGTGGAACAAGACCTCACCAATTCTTGCTGAGTTTGTCTATCTCGGATTCTATACTCGACTTCTGGATCATCGCTCTTCCCATCCCTCAAGTATGTTGCAATTTTAACAGGAGATACTGTCAAATACTTCTTGCTTTTTCTGATTTTACGAGTTCACGCGGTAACAGATTGCAGATTTTAACGATCAAAACGACTCTCACACGTCGTTTCGCTATTATTGGAGTGTTTCTCTTAGCATTTGTGTTAGTCATTACCCATTCTGAATTAGCTTCAAAGATGCTAGTATTGATCAACACTGGCATATTTTGATTTAGCTAACACACCATACTATAGGGGCTTCGGAGCTTGCATTGCGAGGCTGGCAGTCTTTGTGGAGCTCGACAATCGTATGAATTTTCTCATATAAATTCACCTTCCTTCTATTTAGATTTATATAATTTGGAGAATACTAACCTCATAAATAGTTCCTGCGACCAAGAAAGTTGACTCGAGACGTGAGTAGATAGCCCCTAGTTTCCAATCAAAGGCACCGAGCTGTCGCGAGCTCGCTTAACTTGGAAAGATCATGAATCTAACAGACAGCACATAGTAACAAATACGAAATCTATCTATTTATCCATTCTGGAAGTAGGTCTCAGCTGCGTTGCAGTCAACCTTCCGACGCTTTACTACCTTTCGCATAAAGTCACACCGGAGAACGTACTTCGCAGTGTACGCAGTATTATTTCTCTTCGATCCATTGGCTCTCAAAACAGCAAAGGATACCAAAAATCGAAATCGAGCAAGGATAACCAAAGCGTTGAGAGTCCTTCATTGTCTAACTTGAGACCTGACGATGTCATGGCTATTGAAACACATGCCATGTATGATTTGGAGAGCACGGGACAAGTCTCTGTTCCAAATGATGTGCATGTCACAAAGACTTTATCGCAATCGTCACAAAGATTGTGATGGTATATGTATGAGATAGCCCAGATGGCTACTTCAGTGGCTGAGTCATTCTCAAGATACACAGCGACTGAAATAGAGTTCTTGACTTCGGTGGAGGATTTAGGATTAACTCTCCATAAAGTAGCTAGCTACAAGGGCACTATTGATTGTTACTAAAAGCATTATTATATTCTATCAAAAAAAATGTAGTTGACAAGCTGTGTCTTGATCTTGAGAGGGTATGCAAAATAATTCTCGCCCTGTTGAACACATTCTATTCAATAATCCCATTGAAAAATTAATTCTCTACATCTTTCTCATCAAGAAATATTGGAAAATATGTGAAAAAATAATTATGAGTCAATATTCTGTATACAATTTTATGCTTAAAATTATGGGTATAAGAATTGAATACACTGTAGCAGTTGTAGGTTTCGAGATAGACCGTTATCCTTCAAGCTTCGAAACTTGTATTGAACCGATCCGCAAGAATATTACTGCAGCTTCAATTTATCTTGAATACCGACATGATTAGAGAAATACACAGCAAATGATGTGTAGATTAAGTAGACGAATCATCATTTAGGCCACGTTCAACATTGATGAGCTAATTATACCCGGAATGCAACTTTCACCCCATTTTTACTCTCCGTCAACGCTGTGACCCTACCGACATATTCTTTGACCGGATCCCTATTTTCAATGACGGTAAACTCTCGCGTCAGTCTAACTAAGAGATATATCGATTGAGTAAGCACTTGCTGTTGAGCTGGGCAAATCCTTGGTCCTCCGAGGAAAGGTACAAACTCCCACTGAAACTGCTTTTTGGGATCGAACCATCGCTGAGGTTTGAATTCATTTACGTCTTGCCCCCAGATATCTTCGTCATGATGAAGACCCCACAAGTTTAAAGCAACTACTGTCCCCTTTTCCACATAAATTGGGGATGTTCCCGAAGGTCCACCACCGGTAGGGAGAACCGTGTCTTGTGTTGCGGTTCGGTAAATTCGTCCAGATGGTCCTTGATATCTAAGGGTTTCAAAAAGAACGTATTTGAATAGTTGAAGTGATTTGAGGACCTCGAAGGTTAGAGGTCGATCGCCTAATACCAAGCTATCATTTCGGAGCTGTGTCCAGATATCTGAATTCCTTGCAAGATGAAAGAGTGTGTTTGAAAGCATGACAGCTGTTGTATCACGAGCTGGTATAAATACATTCAGAATCTGAAATCGAAGTGCGACGGGATCCCGAATCTGCTTGGCCATTTCCAACAGCAGAATGTACCGTGTGGGTTTTTTTGTGTCAGCATCCATGGCTCCAGCTCTTGATTCGGAATTCTCAGTTTCTTTCAAAGCCCGAGCAACATGGACGTCAATATATGAGTGAACTAACCCACAAGCTTCTTTCCAGCCCTTGTCAAAGTTATGCATAAAGCGCTTGAACCTTGAGAGTAATCTTCGTTTTCCTACCCCAGCCAGTGAAGTGTCAAATGCCGCAAGTATTTTCGCCGAGTTATTTGGATCATTGTCTAATTGAGAATCGATTGACTGTCCCATTAAGAATTCAGTAGCTGTATCAAGGAACTATACATTTTGTAAGCAGATTTGAATGTGGTAGGGGACCAAGAAACATTACCAGTTTTCGCAAAGGTAGTTGGAGATCAATGGTAGATCCATCTCGAGGAATTATGTCAATCAGTCTATCCGCGTGTTTTCCGATAATCTCAACATCCGATACTTCAGTTTTCGAGAATGTGGGTCGAACCAGCTCTCTAGCAAGCTTCCACTCGGCGCCATTCATGAAGAATATGCCTTTGCCGAAGAAAGGACTGGAATGTGTGGTGGAAGCCTTACCCCAGTCTTGAAAGGAAAGTGCGGTGACTTGTTGAAAATTGCGTGCTTCCATTGTATTGATAATTTTTGCGCCTAGAGAATGTTCTTCCCATGTTTTTCCATACAAGCTAAAGTGTTCCATGTATAGATCCATTAGGCTGCCATTTTTGGTGGCGTCTGTTCGTGATTTTATAAGCTCAGACACCTTGGCTTGAGGATATGATGGAGGATGCTCACAACCATGTTGTTCGATGATCTTACGAGCTGCTCTAGACGAGACGAGCCGGCTCGAAACATAAACGAGCAGAATGAAAGGTAGAGCGTACACGAACGTGGGCAAGAAATCGAACATGGTGAGAGGTAACCGATGAGACGCGGAGTCACTTGCGGAATAAGGGCTTCCACGGATCGAGAGATCTCTTGTTGAGGCAAGGTCTCAGGAATTTTGCATTTATCAAGAGATTAGAAGGGGTGAAGATAGTTACGTGGATTCCATACGTATCCTTTGGGATGTTCAGGTAGCTTTAACGCCGCGCAGAAATAAATCAAAGCTACAGAGTTTACAACCATAGAAGAACAGGTCGAAGGTTATTGAACCGCGCAATCTGCTATTTGATGTTTTGCTTCTCAACCATGTACAGTATATAATTTATCTCTTATCTGACCTGCCGTTCTCGGTTATCGACAGGGGTATGCCGAGGATTATTAGGCCGAAAGCCATACATATTGCATGACATGCCACCAACCTACATATGTGCATTTTGCATTAAACTAGGTAAGATCTGCAAAATAACATCCAGATACCGTTGCAGACTTGTAGCCGCGCAAGGGTTTCATTTGGGCGGTCGCTGTAATCAACCTCCGGCTTACATATTTGCGATGTCCCTTGTCTGTAGGGGTTTGAGATCCGGTACAGAAATTGAGCTGGCCGCTTTAACCTTGAAGAAGTGAGGGATCAATAGAACCATGCAGTGTCTACTCAGCACCTCTTTTAACATGATTTGGAAAATATTATTTGAATTCCAAGTAGTGTGCCATAGAAAAGAAGGCGCGCTATCGCGGCCCTTTATAAGTTTCACTTGACTCATGGGGCGATGAAGCCTACTCTCACGTCCTTCCGCAATGGCTCTGCAGGAATCTAAGATTGTGCAGCAAGATGATACAGATGATGATATCGAGACTTTGATGTATCTCAATCTACAGCGACAGCTTCATTACTTCCAAGGGGTTTCCTTTGCTCTCGGCATTTTCCTTTCATTTTCGCTGCTGTTCAATGCGCTATGGGTTCACCAGACCGTGCAATTGATGTCGATATCCATATTAACACCCACCAAATACAGTATGCTGCTGGGATCCATTAAGTACTGTTAAATTTAGCTAACAAAGATGGCAGCTGGTCTTGTGCGAAACATATCAACTCCTTTCATCATAGACAACCTATTCACCAACGAGAATAGAACCATTGCAGATGCAGCTTGGAGCTCACCGGATCTTGACTCGGAAGTCGGACTCGTGGCTTTGACAGACGAGTACGCCAAATCAAAAGGACTGCTTCCGGCACAGCGCTGGCCCTGGGATCATTCGAAAGGCATCTACGTTCTGAACGGCTTTCACAACCTTCACTGCCTTGTAGGTGTAACGGTGACTTACAATCTTACATCGCTGATACATCCTGGTAGCAACTTGTCCGAAACTTAGTCCTCGAGGCATACGATAATGTGCCCCTAACATATCCACTCGAGCATGTGTCTCATTGCCTAAATGTGCTTCGTGAAGAAGTAATATGCAATGCCGATGACACCCCAAGATATACCGGTCGACTAAACTCTGAGAAAGGAAAAGAGCATCCAACATCTGGGATCGGTCAGACAAGAATGTGTAACGATTGGGGGAAGCTGAGAAGCTGGGCCGTAGCAAATTCAGGCTGCTTCCGAGCTATTAACGAAAGCACGCCAAATTTCCCCACCATTGAGCGTTACAAGTTTTGTCCGGAGGGGATGAATTATTCTTCTCCGACACCCTGAGCGAGAATTATACGCCCGTGCAGTCATCGCTGAAAGAAACTGCTGATTAGGATCCGCGCTCTGGTCATTGAAATCTCTATGACGGTTTGATTCATACTGAAAATGTAACTAGCTTGACCTGCCACATGAGTTCCAGACAGACAGAAGAATCTATTTCAACCATTCCTCATGCCACTTGGCACTGTTGATTTCATGTTTGCTGCTCTTATAATCTTATTAATACATCGTCCACACTGATCTTGTGCGAAATTGTTGAATGTAACGAGATTCTCTGGATCGATTATCAATATATTTCTGTGTGGTTTGTTAGAGATTACCAAGTGCCGAGATTCTGTATGTTCTGATTGCAAAAGAGATAGATTAACCTTAACTTAAGCCTTGAAAAAATCAAGCTATTACGTAATAGCTAAATATAGTACTGGTCATCCGAGTCACTATTTTTGACAGTTGAACAAAGCATATTTTAAAGGTGTCTAGGGAAAGATCATTATTTATATATCTTCATTTCAATTTTTGTGGTTCAAAACTTATTGTCAGGGTGATTCCAAAAGATCAATCAATGCTCATTGCCAACCTCGGTAAGACTAAATTTAGGTGTGCGAACGATCTTCGGTAAGGTCAGAATCATCCTGAATGAGATGGCTGCTGCAAATTGCTTCTTACCCCCAGCGGCAATTGTCTTGCTTCTTAAGTTTCCCTGATGATACAACTGCAGAAGTTGGCCATGTTAGCCAAGATGGTTTCTAATTCAAATGAACGTGGCTTAAACGTGCAGCTCACGCATTTCAAAATGGTTCGCAATGGATGAGATACTGGTTCAATTTAGATTCATGCTTTCCTTCTTACATATTTCTTACAGGCTCAAAAGTCTTTGCTATGCCCCTCAGAGTTCTCTCTATTCTGTATCATCCGGATGGAAAACTAATGCCCTAACCTCAATACTCTCTCTCGTCTTCTCTCCCTCATGTTCGGGATTCACAAACGCACTATGCGGAACACGTCTCGCTCTCCCATCAGTCTTGCTATCAAAACACTTGATCAGAAGTACCTCCTCAGGTGTCTGCTTATACAAATAGTTCCATTTATGACCCGGAGCATGACGCACAGAGTAAGTTTCTCCTTCGCGATTGGGATAGATAAGTTTGATTGGAACAAGATCTTTGTCATCAACTGAATTGGCAGCAGCAACACCAAGGGGATCTTTGAGAATTGTCTTGATGGGTCGCCAAACATTGATGATTTGGAAACGTCCTTTGAGAAATTTCTCGGCTTCCTCGGGAAGATGATGGGTTACGCGGCGGGGACTGGCGGCATAGGATTGATCGATGTGAACGCGTTGAACTGGACCGCGGACTACAACTGGGGTGGGATTCTTATTGATTGAATCAGCAGATACAGGTGCTGGGGTTCTTGTATCAAGAGCTTCACGACGGATTGTGTGGTCAAAGATGAAAATTTTGGATGCTCCGGTTCTATTTGCGTGTTAGCAGTCTGTCCAGTTTGAAAGCCAGTGCGCGGAGTAAATACTGACTCTCGTTTCAACAATTCTTCGGTTTCTTCGTAGTAGTCACTCTTGATCTTCTCCTCATCCACAAAATCTTTTTCCCGACTAACATGGTTTACGACCTGGAAACCGGTGGTGTCCAACGTATACTGGTCTTCCGAACCGCGGATATCGTGGACAGTAACCTCCACCGAATGGACGGGACGATCATAAGTGCTAGGCTTACTCACGTAATTGGGCTCTGGAGGACTTCCATCTTCTGGATCAAGGTAATAATTCAGAACTCCTTTGATATCGTGAGGTATAGTGGAGTTGGTCTCGAGCTTGGTGATATGCTCGGAGGGAGCTTGTTCGGTGAGTGTGGTAGACATTATGCTAATGAGGTTTTCGGGGTTTAATATCTCTAGTCAAGTCTGTTCAATTGTATGATCAAAAGTCTTTTGAAATTGTGGATATTTTACTACAAACTTTGGATCTTGCAAGTATAAGTACTATTTTTACATCGAGATGACTTGACGTTGAAGCACCAAGAAGACTAATATAATTATTAATCCAGTATGATTTCAAAGCACATCTATTATTCAGATGTTTATTTGACGAGTTCTTCAACCCCGCATTCTTGTGCATGTTTGACGAGAATGGCGCAATGTCATGTTTTAAATAGAATTCGTGGGATGGGAAGGAAGTTTACCCATAACCCGCCGTTAGTCTCGAAAAAGGAATCGAGTCAATTTGTTCTCCCGTCTCTTAAATTCGGTCGAATCTCACATAACCCCCCCCCAGAAAACATCCAACATCTGATATTTGATTTCAAAGCTCATAACAAAAACAGATAAGAGTTTAGGCAGCGTATGTCAAGGGATCATAAGGTCCGCCATTTTTCGACGAATCACAACGGGGGACAAGAGAGCACGCAATTGTTGCATGAGATGTCATATAGGTGCTGATCTACATGCAAGCTATTTTGTGTGGTTACGATTCAATATATGTCTTATATAGTTCATATGGCATCATTGATATGGCTGGGCTTCGGTGGTGAGATAATGGTGAAATTGGGGGAGGGTGAAACATGATAGTAGTTGAGCAGCTATCGATCTAAAAATCGAAGACTGCTAAAGATACAGATTCTGTATTGAAGATAATTATCTCCAAGTTCGAGCCTGCTCGCTGAAGTGTTTTCTTTGCTCTTTTATGATAGAGTCCATTCTTCTGTCGTCGGGTATTGCAATTCTATGTTCCGGGCCTTCACATTCCAACGCGATAACGACTTTGCTCGTGGCTTTTATCTTAAACCAATGTAATTGTCTGCAGTATTGC
Source organism: Botrytis byssoidea (assembly GCF_014898295.1). Taxonomy (NCBI): domain Eukaryota; kingdom Fungi; phylum Ascomycota; class Leotiomycetes; order Helotiales; family Sclerotiniaceae; genus Botrytis; species Botrytis byssoidea. The sequence goes on along the minus strand of NW_024065862.1, from coordinate 604,301 downwards.
GAGACTTTGTGATGCTAACGCCGTATAGTTTTCTAATATCAGCGTATGAGAATTATGCCATCGTAGCTGCGTTCTTCAATATCCCCCAAAGATGTCGACATCAACAAGTTCCGCCGACTCATCAGCTCTCGAGTCCGAGCCTCTTCTCTCCTCTCGCTCAACCTCCGTCAACTCCCTTTCCTCTCCACCATCCAAGCCCTCCCGTCAAATAGAAGACGACACCATCCCCGAAACCAGCACTTTAGGTCGTAACCTGTCCTGGTCAAGCGCCTACATACTCGTTATATCCCGAGTAATCGGTTCCGGGATTTTTGCAACCCCCGGATCCATCCTCAAAACAACCGGCAGTATCGGTCTTGCCTTACTTCTCTGGGTTGCTGGTTCTATACTTGCTTGGCTCGGTCTTCAAATTTCTCTAGAATATGGTTGCATGCTTCCTAGATCTGGAGGCGAAAAAGTATACCTTGAATTTACTTATCCACGACCTCGATTTCTTGCCAGCACCCTTGTAGCTGTACAAGCAGTACTATTAGGGTTTACAGCAAGCAATTGCATCGTTTTTGGCGAATATGTGCTTTTTGCTTTTGGAATTGAGGGTACGGAATTGGGGCAAAAAGCTATCGCCTTGGGACTCTTAACCTGGATAACGATCGTTCATGGATGCTTTCTCAAAACGGGAATATGGATTCAAAACTTCTTAGGATGGATCAAAGTAGGTCTCATCCTTTTCATGGCCCTAACTGGAATATTCGTCGTGGTGTTCGGTGTAAAGCTTCCAGAAATAGGACCTGAAGTTCCTACATTATCCAGGGAAGGATTTTCCTGGGATGGACTTTGGACTGGTTCAAATTGGCATTGGGGAACTCTGACAACTGCTGTTTTCAAAGTTTCGTATTCTTATGCAGGATTGTCGAATCTGAATAATGTTCTTAACGAGGTCAAGGACCCGGTCAGAACGTTGAAGACTGTCGCGCCGGCTGCCTTATTTACAGCTTGTTCGTTGTATCTATTAGCCAATTTTGCGTATTTATCTGTGGTTCCGCTGGAGGAAGTGAAGGAAAGTGGACAACTTATTGCTGCATTGTTTTTCGTGAGAGTTTTTGGTGATGTAGGGGGGCGAATCCTATTGCCATTGGCTGTGGCGGTTAGTGCGGCCGGAAATGTTATGGTTGTCACTTTTACACTCGTAAGTTTTCAATCATTCGTCTTGCCATCTATGATTCACAATTGCCCAAAACTCAAATTAGCCCTGCGTCACTAGGCCCGTGTGAACCAAGAGATAGCCCGTCAAGGTTTCCTCCCCTATTCTAAGTACCTCTCCTCAGCTCCCTTCGGTGCACCTCTCGGCGGTCTAATAGTCCACTACATTCCCTCCTTCCTGGTGATCGCTATACCTCCTCGAGGTGACGTCTATAACTTCATCATAGACGTTGAAGGTTATCCAGGTCAATTTGCAGCATTAGCCCTCTCTTTAGGACTAATTTATCTTCGCTATAGTCGGCCAGACTTGAAGAGACCTTTCAAAGCATGGTTGCCGGCAGTTTGGATTAGGATAGCAGTTTGTTTGGCATTGATCGCGGGCCCCTTTTTTAAACCGACAAAGGGAAGCGCAGATGTGGGGTTTTGGTATGCGACATACGCTGTTGTGGGGGTAGGCATCATTCTTTTTGGGGTAGGCTGGTGGGCGGTAGTGTTTTGGGGATTGCCACGGCGGGGTGGGTACAGAGTTGAGGAAGAAGTGGAGATTTTGGGAGACGGAACAAGTGTTACGAGGTTGGTTAGGGTAAAGGGCGAAGAGTGAAGACTGATATAATAGCATTGCGAAGGTTCATTTGAATGTTTTGGATGGGAATTGGGGTTGTAATGTAAACATGGCGCGATCCCGGCCAATCTTGTCATTATTACCAGGATAGAGTTGGCAATATTTTCTTCATGCGGTTTTAATTCATGATGGGAACAATGAAGCTCCTGTTCGATAGCCGGGAAGCTGATAATGACTCGAAGGTTGAGATCCTGGGCCTCATGGGTAGGTACTATGAGACAAGAGTTCTCTGGACCGAATGAGGCTACTTGAAATCATGACAAAATGGCAGATAACAGGAACGTCTCGTCAAGCCGTTTGAATATTGATAGAAGAAGAATGTGACCAGGGATGAGGGCCCAATCTCGGCTAGGACTTAAGTACTTGGCAAACTTACAGTGAGGTGACCTATTTCGGGGACGAAATAAGCAAAGTACAAACCTGTGATGTTTTTACTTGAAACTTTGCTTGGTGTGGCCCTAGGAAAGTGAGATAGGGTTCACAGATGGTAGAACTGCTCAGTGTTCTGAATCGGATTCCATTTCCCTCGTTCGGCCAGGTAAATGTGACATTGTGATGTAAGAGAGCTTGAGAGGTCGAGGGAAGATGAAAGACAAAAGAACTCGTGGTAAAGTTCGGTCATTCGAGGAGAGCAACCTAGGCTCCTTTACCATTTCCAAGATTGGAAATTTTTGCAATAGGAGACCCTAACGTTAGCTTGTAGATAGAGACTTCTTGTGTGCATTTGTGACAGCTCTCTTCAGCATCACATTCGAGGTTGTCCCTTTACAATCATTCTCGTTAAATTTTATCCACGCCTCTCGACCAATTATTTTCAGCCCATTATTATATCTCATTTTGTTATTCGCTCGAAGTCGTTTTATTCCAGCGGATGATCTCGTTCGGCAGATTTGCAGAGGGGAAAGTTATTCTAATTATTTTGCTCTGCTCTGCGATCTCGCGACGCTGGCAATGTATGGAAAGAAGATGTTGACCGGTGAATTGGTTGACATGTATTATTCATTCCCTTGAACTACGGTATGATATTCTTATTGTTGTTGTTGTAGGTAGAGTAATACCGATGGAGAATAATTGTACCCAAGTTGTTTAAACAACAGTAACATCAGAGAAGTGTCGTGTTCACCAGTGGGTACACAGACTCACAGGACACTTAAGAGGAAAAGCACAATTTCACACCAAAAAGAGCTGTTTTGATAATTCAATTAAAATTCAAAAAATTGATATTTGACTTTAAAATTAAGAATTATTATTCTTAAGTATAAGAATTTTATATAATAAAAGTTTTATTTCAAAAAAAAATTCAAGTTTATACAATCGATTATATAATATCCCATCAAAAAATTTGATAAAAAAACATACTATTTGATTTTTAAATTTAATATTTATTTTTAAGATTCAATCTTTATATATTATATAAATCTTATATTTATAAATCATATATCTTGATTTGAATAATATTAGATGGAATTTGGAATTTTGATTGAGTTTTGAAGTTGATAAATTTGAGTGTGAAATTGTGCTTTCCTGTCATGTTGTCCCGTGAGTCTGTGCACCCACTGGTGGCTCGTGTAAGATGCTTAGTCACCAGAAATTCTTATCCACTAGTGGGTGCACGGACTCACGGGATAATCTATATAACTTCAAAAAACCCAAAATGAGATAATATTATAATTAAATAACTAATAATTATTATAATTTTAATTATATATATTCTTTATTAATATTAATAAGAGTTCTATATTTATTGAGTAATTTAATATATCTTTTTTAAATTTCCTTTTATATAATCTTATTTTATTTATTTTATATAATCTTTTTTAATTTCTTTTATATTTTTTATTATCTTTTTTAAACTTATTACTTTAATATATTCTAAATATTTTTTATTAAATTTAAATTAAATGAATTAGGGGGGTAAAATAGATTTTCGATATTATATATATCTTTAAGTTTTTATGTAAGATTATATTTAAGGAATTTATAAGAATTATTATTATTCTTTATTAAAAATTATTTATATATAAAATCCTTTATTTATAATTTCTCAATAATTTTTATATAAATAAAAAAGAATTATTTTGTATAATATTTTTATATTATAGTATTATTTCAAGGCTTAATATTCTTAGAATATAATTTATTAGTTTTTTATATATAAACTTTTTTTTTATATTCTTTAGGATTTTTAATTTTGAATTGTTTTTTTAAACTTAAATACAAATATTGGTTTATTTATATATTCCTTTTTATTATAATAGAATTTAAGTTTTTCATCTTTTTCTTTAAAAAAAATCTATATTCTATAATAGATTTTATTATCTTTTAATAAAAAGTATTTTATTATATTTTTTGATTTATATCGAATCCCAGCTTTTTTTAGAATCTTTTCTTTTCTTATAAAAATAGGATTTATATATATTTCGTTTGTATATATAATATATTTCCAAAATTCTTTTATTATATTATATTTATAAATATT